>NW_006295491.1:3682027-3709653 GCF_000327345.1 Myotis davidii | reverse complement strand
ACTGCTGGTGCCTCTCCTGCCTTTGCAGCAGCAATAAGGATGGCCCCTGGGAGCGGGCCTAAGCCAGCAGTTGGACCTCCCCTGAGGGGTCCCAGACTGCGAGAGGGCGCAGGCCAGGTGGAGGGTTCCCTCCACCCCCGCAGTGCACGAATGTCGTGCACCAAGCCTCTAGTCTATAATATATAAAGAACTCCTACATCTCAACTAATAACAGGGAAGCCTGTTCCTCCCCACTCCTATAGAGGTTTGTGGGTTATATTTTAACACTTGCTCTATTGGCACCTTTTTGCTGACTCTTTTCCTATTGCAGTCCATGTTTGCTCTTCTGCACCTTTTTCACTCATTCCTCACCCCCTCCCCATGACTACCATCAGTTTTCTCTGTGTATCTATGAGTCTGTTTCTATTTCCATCCATGTTGTTATAAATGGGAAGATTTCATTTTTATAGCTCAGTAATACATCACATGTTTTTTATCCACTAATCTATATATAGGCATCTAGATTGCTCCCATATTATGGTAAATAATGCTGCAATGAACATAGAGGTGCATATCTTTTTGAATTGGAGTTTTCCATTTTCTTCAGATAAATACCCAGAAGTGAAATTGTTAGATTGTATGACAGTTCTACCTTTAATTTTTTGAGGAAACTCTATGCTGTTTCCCATACTGATTGTATCAATTTACAGACCTACCAACAGTGAATGAGTGTCCCTTTTCTCCACATCTTTGCCAACACCTGTTATTTGTTCATTTTTTAATAATAGCTATTCTGATGGTTGTGAGGTGATATCTCATTGTAGTTTTGCTTTTTTTCTCTGCCCCACCCCAATGGCCACCTTCTAATTAATTTCCTTTCAATGTGCACAAATCCATGCATTAGGTCACTAGTCCTATATAATAAAAGAGTAATATGCAAATTGATCCTAACAACGGAACAACTGGGAATGACCGGTCACTATGATATGCAGTGACCACCAGGGGGCAGACGCTCAACACAGGGGCTGCCCCCTGGTGGTCAGTGCGCTCCCACAGGGAGAGCTCTACTCAACCACAAGCCGGGCTGATGGCTGCGAGTGCAGCAGCAGTGGTGGGAGCCTCTCCCACTTCCTCAGCAGTCCTAAGGAGTTGGTCATCCCCTGAGGGCTCCCTGGCTGCTAGAGGAATGTCTGGCTGCCAGCTTCATCCTGCTCGGCTAATTTGCATTCTGCAGGCAGGGTGGGACAGCGCCACCCTGCCTACCCTGCCACCATCTGGGCCTGCTATCTGCGACACGGGGCGATGGGCGCCCGTGTGCAACCGGACACGGGGTGGCCGAGTGGTGCAGCAGCAATCAGCCAGCACGCCCGGCCTCCATCCGGGCATCCCATGTGTGATCCGAGGCGGCACCCCAACCCCCGGATTGGCCCTGCCGTGTGCACAACCCAGGGAGGCGGGGCAGGCATCGAGGGATCAGGCCTGCCATCTGCCACCAGGGGAGTGGGCCTAAGCCAGCCGGTAGTTATCTCCCAAGGGGTCCCAGCCTGTGAGAGGGCACAAGTGGGGCTGAGGGACACCCCTCCATCCCCCTCCCGCGCCAGTGGCCCTGCGCTGGCCCACCCAGGCGTCCCGTGTGCGACCCGCCCGGGATGTCCGGTGTGCAACCCAACCCAAGGCGGCACCCCAACCCCCGGATTGGCCCTGCCGTGTGCACAACCCAGGGAGGCGGGGCAGGCATCGAGGGATCAGGCCTGCCATCTGCCACCAGGGGAGTGGGCCTAAGCCAGCCGGTAGTTATCTCCCAAGGGGTGCTGGCCCACCCAGGCGTCCCGTGTGCGACCCGCCCGGGATGTCCGGTGTGCAACCCAACCCAAGGCGGCACCCCAACCCCCGGATTGGCCCTGCCGTGTGCACAACCCAGGGAGGCGGGGCAGGCATCGAGGGATCAGGCCTGCCATCTGCCACCAGGGGAGTGGGCCTAAGCCAGCCGGTAGTTATCTCCCAAGGGGTCCCAGCCTGTGAGAGGGCACAAGTGGGGCTGAGGGACACCCCTCCATCCCCCTCCCGCGCCAGTGCACAAATTTTTGTGTACCGGTCCTCTAGTATTTTAATAAAATTATCGGTGTGTTTATTTATTTTGAATTGTATGATTTCTTTATATAGTTTGGATATTAACTTCTTATGGGGTATATCATTTACAAATATCTTCTTCCATTCGGTAGGTTAAATTTTCATTTTTGTTGATAATTTCCTTTGTTGTTTAAAAACGTTTTAGTCTCATGTACTCCCATCTGTTTATTTTTGCTTTTGTTGTCCTTGCCTGGGGAAGCATATTAAATATATATTGCTAAGACCAATGTCAAAGGGTTTATTGCCTATGCCTTCTCTTAAGAGTTTTATGGTGTCAGGATTTACATTTAAATTCCGTGATGTCTTAGTCTTTGTTTATTCATTCCATCCAGTGCAGTCTGTGGCTGCTGCCTCAGTGCAAAAGCCCTTCTTCCTTCCATCTGCCATGCCAGGTCCTGGAGCTCTGCCTTCCTTCCTGGAGCAAGCCCTCTGCTTCTGCCTGAGAACAGAGTTTTCTACCCTGAAGCTCTATGTTCTATAGCAGGAGTTGACAACTGAGGCCTGCAAGCCAAATTCAGCTCACTGTTTGTTTTTGTAAATAAAGTTTTATTGGAACACAGCCATGTTCATTTGTTTACACATTGTCTATGGCTGCTTTCAAGTAACAACTTCAGAGCCGAGTAGTTGTGAGAGAGGTCATATGGCCTGCCAAGACGATGATATTTACTAGCTGATACATAAAGGAAAAAGTTTGCCAGTGTTTGCTCTGTGCTTCTATATGAGAAGAGGGTTTTGACCCTGCTTCCATGGGAACAGACTCTTTTTTCCTGTCTGGAGTAAAATTGAAAACTATTCCCCCATTTGTACAGCACAAAGACATCTACTGTGTAACAGTATCACAAACCATTACCTAACCCCATTAGTGTCTAGGGATATTATTGGTTATTCGCATCATCCATAAGAACATACAGATTGCAATAATTTTTTTTGAAATGTTTATACACATTAGTTCTGAAGAGGCAGTTCAGGCCCATTTACATATGCAAAAGGCAGGATGACAAAATATGTAATGGCCCCATCACTTTTCAGATGTTTTACGTAAAATACACATTATATTAAGCTTTAAGGTCACAGTGTAGGAATTCTTAGTAGTTGCCATTAAAACTGCTATAAAGAGTATTTCCTGAATGGAATTATGCAAAATCTACCATTTAATCTCTGTTATGCAGCATATTCATATGCATCTAGAAAAATATGGCAAGAGTGCTGAGCAACAAAAATGGTAGACATTTGTAATTTCAAAAACTGTTTAGGAAAGTATAATGCAGAAAAACACATGTGTCTTATGTGCACAGAATACTCAGATAATTAGCACCCAGATCTCAAAACAGAGTGTTACCAGCATCAGTTACCCCCACATTTTCAGCTTTTGCCAAGGCTAACCACGATTCTGATTTCCAACTGCATGGACAAGTTTTGCCTGTCCTTACACTGTGTATAGATGGAATCATACACGATGCTCACTTTTGTGTCTAGATTCCTTCATTAGACATTTTTGTGCGAAACTGAACTGTGCTATTGTTCATTCATTCTCTTTGCTTTACAGAATTCTGTGGTGGAAACATACCACTTAGGTTCATTCACTCTACTGTGTATATGCCTGCAGATAGCTCTGGTTGCTGTATGAAAGGAAAGAAGATTACAATGATTTTTAAAGTGACCTACAAAGAGAAGATATTTTATTATCAGATAAAATGGGCATTTTGAGTTGCCTGATTAACCATGAATGTGTATAGAGAAAAATCTATTTTAGTTTTATTAGGTGAAACACTTCATTGTTTTTCAGAACTGCTGATCAAATATTTTCAGAGATGCTAGGATTCAAACTATTCTCTCCATGATAGCCATTCTTGATAACTTCAATGAAAATTGTATTCACAAAGCTGCTTTCCTGTATCAAGTATTTGTATATATTCTTTTATAATAATTGGAGCATTTTATAATAATTAATTTTTAAACCTATGCACAATGACATTAAAGCAAGAAGACAAAAAAAACTAAATCCTCTCTCTCCTCTAAAACTCTATATCTCAATCACTGAATCTGTAGAAATTTTGTTCTCTCCAGTCAGTATATTTTATAGATTGCCCAAAATTTGCATTTTAAATGAGAAGTTATTGAACTCCATTATTTTGACGTTTTTTAAATATCTAGTTAATTCTGCAGCATAAAGAATGGTTTGAGCTCAAATCCAGATTCTCAGAATGCAAATGATCTGAGTGTATTTCTCTGCCTGGCAGAAGGTGGCACTAGAGTTATGCTTGCAAAATCACTGCTAAATGTCTACAGTGCTTAATTAGCCAGGCCTCAAACAGCTTGCTGGAGTGGGAATCATGATATATTCAAGTCAGTTTGTAGACTTCAAATATATTTACCAGAATCAAGGCCATGTCAATCAAACTTATCAGAATCCTCCTCCAAAAACAAATTGCGACATATTCATTTTACAAATATGTATTGATCCCTAATAATGTACAAAGCAGCCTGTACATATGTATGTATGTATACATATGTGTGTATATGTATATATATCATTAAACAATATAGATGTTGAAATTTACATTCTAATGGGAGAGACAGACATCAAATAAGCCCTAGACAATTGCTTACTTAAATGACAATCATTGCAAGTATTACAAAGCAGATGTATAGAATGTTATGACAAGATATGAAAGGAGAGCCTGACCCCGGTATAGGGCAGAGTAAGAGGTCTTCCTTGAGCCCTTCCTAAAAATGCTTATTCTTCATTCCTTAAATGTCATTCTTTTAGGCCCTGTTTTTGTTCCTGATCTTAAATACAACTCAATAATTAATTACATTATTACAGTTCTGTCCCATATTCCATTAGCTCATCCAGCACTATGTAATTTCCCTTGGTTTTGCAATGGTAGTTTCTTGTGAGCATTCAATAGAGCAGTTCTCACCTGGGGTAGGACCACCCTTGTGGACAATGATTTGGAGGGTGCTCCTGGCATTAATGAGTGACAGCCAGGATACTCACTCATTATCCTGGGCACCCTGCCAGGTATGGAATCATCCTGTACAAGAAAAACTTACTCTTCATATCTCATAACTTTCCAATGCCTCACTAGTCATTCATGAATGTGAACAGCCTGCTTATAATTAGCTCATGTTTTACATGTAAACACAAAGTCTTTTGCGTGGTTTATAATGTAAACTGAATTTTCCAGGAATACAACATGAGTATAAATAGAAGGAATACTGTTCCTTGTTTCATTTGAATCTTTACCAGAAACTCTTAGCCATCTTGGAAAAATCCTTCAACTAATGGCAGTGCCACAGCTGGTATTTGAGTTATGGCTATGTCACACCAACACCATTCTGCTTTTATTGTTGACACGTTCATGAAGATTCTACAGATGGTATAAGCACCTGACCACTTCATGTCTTCTAGTGTAATCAAGTCAAACCATTCACATATTGAAATATATATTATTTCATTAAAAGTTACTTTCCTTGAAATTCTCCTTTATATTAAAGCCAGGGGATTTTTTAAAAATTATATGTGTAGGGAGCTTATATCATCTGTGAATTTCATTTCAGGATAGTAAAGAAGACATTACATGATATTTGTTTTTAAAAGAGATCATTGGTTCTGATGAGGGGAGAACCAATACAGCAACAGCTAATAGTTAGGGAACCAGGAGACAGCCAGACCAGGATTAAATACCCCCTACACTCCTCACGGCCTTCAATACTGTCTGTGTGTCCTTGGGAAAGTATTTAAACATTTATCATTTCAGTGTCTTTATCTACGTAACAGGACACCAATAGAACGTGTCTCCCAGAGTACTGTTGTTTCTATGAGGATTAACTGAGATAATGTTCAGAAAATGTGTAGCGCAGTACCAAGCACATCGTAAAAATTTATTAAATGTTATTTTATTATTTTAACAGTCAAAGTAGCAACTGATAATGCTTTCGAGATTATTTTCCTAGTCAGTGTAAGTATACTTGTGTCTATCCTCTGAATGTTAAACTCCCTGTATTCTGATTAAGAGTCCATATGGTACGTGTACTTTATTTTAAAAAAGTTTTTTAATTATTGTTGTTTTAGGTTTTAATCCTTCAGGATTAAAGCCATCTGGCTTCCACTCAGAACCCAGCTACAGCCTGCTCCATCATGTTCATTTACATTCCTGTTGCGTTCGCCTAACACATAAATGCATTTGGTGACCCAAAAATGGTAAATAGAAGTCAAGATCTTATATTTGATGAGGAAATATCCTTGGCCCCATTCCCTCTATAACCCCCAGACCTTATAAGCCCCAGACATTTATCAGAACCAAGTAGATCATTGTCCAAATGAAAATTATTGTCAAATAAATCAGGTTGAAAAAAAATGATTGATATTATTTCTCTATAAACTACTACTTTTTTTATAATGCTGAATAATTCAGTTATTCAACAAATACTGATTTGGCTCTTACTTTAAAACAGGAGATACACTGGGAGCTGGAGTGAATACTGAACTATAGACTTGTAAATTAGTATTCACTGATTTATTCTTTCAACAAATATGTATTGGCAAGGTAGACTCTGGGCCAGGTGCTATGAATACAAAGATGAGTAAGATATGATCTTTGCTTCAAAAGTCTGAATCCTTGGGAAATAAACCAGCAGAATTTGAAATGTTAACAGTCTTAATTTGTCTCCAGGAAAGTTTGTAAGGTAGGAAGTAAACTAATTATCGAGTTGCCATCATGACCAACATACTCTAGAATATTGTGTGACTGAGATTTGGAGTTTGACCCACCCAGGCAGAGGCTCTCCTCTGGGCAGAGAAAATAGGAAGCTGTTAGTTGCTCCAGGACTGGAGTGACAAAAACTGGAGACTTCAGGAGCCTGAAACGCACAGAGTTAATCATCCACGACGTCACTAATTCTGAAGTTGTATGAGGCAAGAACTTAAAAATCTAAATCTAAAATCTCTCATAAGCAGAGCTGACTTCCCATTTGTCTTTCTCGGTGCTAAAGAAACAAAAACGTGCCAAGCTCTGAATTAAAGCCCTGCGGAGTCACGTCTTAGGAATAGGGACAATCTTACTGAGTCTTACTGCCTTAATCAGCTTGGGCCACCACCACAAAAGACCATAGACTGGGTGGCTTAAACAACAGACATTTATTTCTTGCAGTGCCGGAGGCTGAAGTCCACAATCAAAGTTGCTAGCTGATTTGGTTTCTGGTGAGAGCTCTCGTACTGGCCTAAAGATGGCTATCTTCTCACAAGTCCTTACATGGTGGGGAGAAAGATCTATCTCTTTTCATATAAAGCTACAGTCCTATGAGATTAGAACCTCACCCTTATAACCTTATTTAACCTTAAGCACCTCCTGCAGACCCTGTCTCCAAATTTAGTCACATTAGGGGTTAAGGCTTCAACATAAATATTAGGGGATGACATAATTCAGTCCATAGCACTTACCAAAGTGCAGTCTGGCCTGACACACCTAACTGTGGGGAAGTTAAATAAATATGATTTCCTAACAATGTTGTAAAAGGTTGTAGCTTATATTTTTTAAAATATATATATATATTATTGATTTTTTACAGAGAGGAAGGGAGAGGGATACAGAGTCAGAAACATCGATTAGAGAGAAACATTGATTCAGCTGCCTCCTGCATGCCCCCTACTGGGGATGTGCCCGCAACCCAGGTACATGCCCTTGACCAGAACCGAACCTGGGACCCTTGAGTCCACAGGCCGACACTCTATCCACTGAGCCTAACCCGTTAGGGCTGTAGCTTATATTTTTATAAATTTGGACTCTGAGTGTGAACTATCTACCCAAAAAATAAAAAATAAAAAGTTGAATGTATTTTTCTCTTTGTTGAAACTACTACCTCAAGATGTCGATCTCTGAAAATAAAACATAAGCAATTAGAAATTAGCAATAAACTTTCATAGCGATTCTATTTTATAGCATTCTTTTAAATGCCAACATTATTATGTAGAGCAGTTAGATCTTGCTGCAGAGCTAAGTGTTTGCTCGATTTGAATTTTCTGGATCTCATTTGTGACATCAATTAATGATTTGCTGAAAAATACTTAGTCAGACTATGAGTTCATTTTATCAGATAACCCCCTGGGGTCTTATTTCTTCATTTGTTCTTAGAAAATGTGTCAATGCCTTATGATTGTGAGGAAAACCTTAAGTGTTATAGTTAACAGGCACTCTTAAATGATTCTAAAGTTGTGTTGAAGTCAAGGGTGTTTCTTCCTAATTTGGAGTCAGCCAAGTTCAGCCTCCAGACGCAGGGAAAATGCAGGACAGGACTATCAGTCTTCTTTGTTCAAAACAGATGACTCTGTAAGTATTCGCTAGTTAAAAATAACAGCATTCTTTCCCCTCAGTTATCAGCTGGATAGTCTAGCCTGCTTGTATTTTTTTAACCCAGTCAGGGGAATTAAGGTCAAAAGGCTATGTACTCAGAATTAAATTTTTTTTCACAATAGATTATACTAAAAAATTTGTCTGCCTTTGATATTTCCCTTCAATGATCTTCCTACTTCTCAATTGTGAAAAATGTAACAAATTTACTTTAAAATGCCACTAAGCTGCTTCTCTTTCACCAATTTCCATGTTGTTAATAGAAAAGCTAATTTGTTTCCAGCAAATTGTTGGCTTTCTTTATAGATGTTTCTAGTAATTCCAATAACAACAATCTTGTTTGAATCATTCCATCTCTTGATAGTTATTTGCTATGCCATATACCTGGCATATTCTCATTCTCTTGTTTCATTTCTATAGTTTCCATCCCCAAATAGATATATCCTTTTATTTGATTTAGATAGAAACTTGTCACATTCTTTCTTACTTTTCCTTTTTTTTTACTTTCTCATACCCACTCTTTATTCCAGCTCAAGAATTTCATGCAAGAGTTAATAAATAAATCTTGTTTTACGATAACATATTTAGGATAATGTATCAGTGCAATATCCCAGACTTTTTTTTATCTTCTCCCTGGTGATCTATGCTCTGACCCATTCCCAGCACCAAGAAAAGAGAGAAACCACTCAGAGTAAATAAAGTTATATGAACTTGTAAAATAAATGTCCATGCTTTCTCTTTTAAAATTCAGGTATAATTTATTGCTATTATAAAAGAGTTACACTGAAAGGGTAGTTGGTAGCATGATTTTTGGCTATTAAAACATTGTGAGTATTGAGGAGATATTTATATCCCAGCCAACATTTCAAAGGCTTCAGGAAGTCTGCATGTGGTAGTTTTTATTTTGGTAATTCATTTGATATGCGGATTGAATCAAATGTTGAGTCATTCAGCATTGCTTTTCAGATCTTCTGGAAAGAAATTATGTTGTTAGAAAATCCCTATGGGATTCCTATTGCTTCTCCTCTTAATGCCCGATGTGGTACAAAAGGCAGTGCCTGAGGATATACATCAATGTGGTTCCTGATCCCATAGATAAAGATCACACCGCTGGTCCTGCATGTAAATAATCAGCACTGTCGATGCTGATCTTGACAATTTGCACAGTTTGGGTCCTGGCTACCTAAGATCATCTTTCTCCCCCGGGTGCTTCACAGTAACCCGAAGGGCAATGGAAGGCAGTAAACTTGGTCACAGACACATGGAGCCACGGGGAGCTTTGAGGGTCACTGAAGGGCAAGTATGCTTTGTGCACCATTTGCACCCCCTCCTCTGTGATCACTGGTGATGAACTGGGGCATACTTCCTCTAATGATTCCCCAAGGAGGGTTTTTTCCATCAAGTTCATGCCCTTGACCTTCAGATCAAGCAATGAAATTAGGAAGTTCAATAGCAACAAAGCTAGGAAAGTTTATGCTTCTCTAAATACCTGTAATGTAGCCTTCATCGTATGATTTCTGAGCTAATATTGCTAATATACAATTTTTAATTTAACTTAATGAATTTTTAATTAGGACATAGAGGTGAGATGACCCTCCATCCAAGTGAGAACAGAAGTTAGCCTTTTCAACTTTCAATAGAACATTAAGCTTTCCTTGTACATGCTGATATCCAAATCACGGGAGTCTTCCTTCGATCAATAATGCCTGATACTTGCATTCTAGGATTTTTGCCAGAATTTAATTTGAACAGACTGCTCCATAGTTTCTGCCAAAAGGCAACAGAGAGAAGCAATATTTGTGCAAGAGAGTTTATCCATTCATCTCTTTAGGTATTCTAAACTGTCTTCTTCATCAAAATAGATCTACAGAAAGCTGTTTACTTGGATTGTATATACTTAAGCCCTTGGAGAACTGTACAGGTCCTGTGACTACTGTTCAACTCCACTGTCCTCGAGTAAAAGCAGCAAAGGACAATATGTAAATGAACGGGCATGGCTGTGATCCAGCAAGACTTTATTTATGGATACTAGATTTTAAACTTCCTATAATTTCACATGTTATACAATAGTCTTCTTCCCCCTCTCCCGCTTATAAATATAAAAGCCATTCTTAGCACTCGGCCATACCAAAACAGGTGATGGGCAAGATTTGGCCAGTGGGTAACAGTTTGCAAACCTCTATCTATCTGGTCTCTCCCGCTCTGCATGGCCGCCAGAGATGACTCTCTAAACACATCTGAACATATGTAGTCTCCTTCTTGAAAACCACCGATTTCTTCTCTGCACACACTCACTAGGCTGAAATACAAGGCTCTTCCACCAGGTGGCCCCAAGCTTATTTTCTAAGCTCATTTCTTGCTACCATTCTCCCCTCACAAAACGTTCCCCATGCCCCAAAGACTGTAAACCTCTTGTGCTCTCTCGCCTCTGTGCCTTTATACTAGCCCAAAGTTGACCTAAGCCAATTTGGTCATGCTCAACTCTTACATGCTTTATGGTAGAGAACAATAGCCCCAGAAGAACATTTATAATGAAAGCAAGTCTCAGATCAAATTTTTTCACAACAGACATTTATTAGTAAGCAGTCATAAAACAGGGAAGTTTGAGCTCTTTGTCACATTATCTCACTTGAAAGTTCCCCTGAGGCAAGTGAGACAATCCTGGTGATGAGATCCCACTAACTATATACTCGGATTCTGGCAGCCAAGAATCAGGGAATAAACTATTAGACCCAAAACTGATTGGAGATCAAACCTGGGGTGCTATTTTTAAGAGTATAAAAAACCTGGTTAAATTTCTATACCCCATTCATACAAGGTAGGAGCATCTCCAAAATATAGTCACCAATCCACATTTCCTGAACACCACTAATTTAACCACTGAAAGCCCATTTCTAATATCCTTCATGCTAATTAAGTAGCCACTAATTTCACCGACAAAAGTCACATAGCATTTATTATGGTATATATGATGTCTTGATCTCTATATATAACAGTATATGTTATGTATGTATATTTTGGGGTTAGGGTTGAGGTTGAGAGAGAGAGAGAGAGAGAGAGAGAGCCTGTAATGATGATTAGGGATGAAAATAGCTGAAGTCCTTACAGTAGCCACCTCTAGAGCATAGCTTGGCATTAAACAACAGTGTACACACTTTTTAGGTATGCATTCAAATTAGATCAGGTAATAACCCCCCCCCCATAGAGAGTAGTTTTAACTAATAAATATTATATTGTCTATGTACATAACACCACATGACATTTCTTCTACCCAAAATATTATTTTTTCTTTGCCTAAAAAATAAAAAAGCCTGCCCTTAGTTGAATGACTGCCTATTTTCATAAAGAATCCTCACCAAATTATAGGAATTACCTGTGATAGTACTGATTTAACCATTTTGAGCTCAAGGAGGTTAAGTGGTCATCCCAGGTTAGGTGACAGAGCCAGAATTAATACCCAGGACAATGGTGCTGAGCCCCGTGAGTAAAATAATGGGGACATAATGAACAAAAGAGACCTAAGAAGTCCGATTCTAACCAACCATAGAATTTGTGCTGTATTTGGTGTGACTACTTGCTTGAAGATAATTGAACTGGGATAAAATATAGAGAATTAGGAGAAACAAACGTGTCTGACATACCTGGCTGAGAGCTGTGATTTTATTGCATAGGTTTGAGATGAAACTAGCACTATGCTATGTCTTTTTTTATTAGGCATGTACCAAGTTCAATAAAGTCCTCTCCACGCAATAATCAAGATGCCTGGGTCTCTCTTCGCCTAAAATAAATGCATTGATGACTTATTTCAAGTAGCCCGACATATAATGAGTGCTCAATAAATATTAAATAAATGAGCTACATGGCTTACCATTTATTTTGCAGTCTGACTCAATGCCAGGCTATCAGACATAGGTTCTAGCTAATGATCTTACAGAAACAATTTCTTTGATATACTTCTTATCATTTGGCTAAGGTAATGTGAAGATCCTCTTTCAGAATTCACTTAGTCAACTGTTACTGAACCTTTATGGGTACTGAGAAACAGTGTAATTTTCCCACACAAGGCATCTTTTGTAGAAGATAACTCATGCATATGGTTATTTAAATTCCTTAGGATCCTCAGGCATCTCATCTACACCCAATGTAAGACAGAAACAGTGTGGTAATCTCATAGTTATCTATCTAGTCATCTGGGAAAGATGACTCAGAGCAGTTATAAAAATGCCAGAATTTTTAGCTACTATAGCAAAGCACAATCCAACTTCCCCCATGGCAAAAGGATCAGGGCATCCGTATTTAAAGTTACTCTTCCCAGCTCACAGACAAGTCCCAACATATAGGAGCTCAACACAAGACTGCAGAGCTCCTCACATGGTGACCTAATTAAGGGTATAGAATTATCCTTATACAAGGTCACTGTAGAGGCATTTGATCAATCTATAATAATAAAAGCATAATATGCTAATTATACTGGATGCCCTTCCAGATGTCCTTCCTTCTGGACAAAGTTGCAGCGGGCAGGGGCCGAGGCAGAGGTGGCAGAGGCCCCTAGTCACGGCGATGGCGGGCAGGGGGCAGGGCCAAGGCCCTTGCATGAATTTCATGCATCAGGCCTCTAGTATAAAATAAAAGGCATGACTAGAAAGGTGGTTGTAGAACTTCTGGACCATGCTGATAATGACAAGGGTTTCTTTGTTGGCCTATGTTCCATGGATGACACAGGTTTTAATTAGAAAGCTATTAATAACTCAATGTCTTCTCACATTTTGTACCTTAACACCATTGTAACTGTTGGGAGAGCAGCAGTATAAGAAATAGGTTTATGCTCCTCATAATGTACCACCTTTGACTGAGAAGCCAATAATAACTTGAGATTATGGATAATGCTCTTCATCTGGAAACTCAACACCATAGAGGGTCCTCATAGTGTGTGTGACACAATGACGCCTCTTGCGGGAGAAAAAAAACAATGTTCAAAACTAAATAATTCTCGGTGGTTGGAAGCTTTTCTTTTTAAGAAAGAGTATCATGGGTTTTACATGTTCTTTCGTGAGTAGGGTAAAGTCATTTTCACAGGTGCCTAAGGAGCACATTTCCTTTCATCATTTCATTGAAATGAACATTTTCTGCAAGCTCATCTTCCGCTGATAATCCATTTATGTTCATATCACAAAATTAGAAATAGTTCTTTGAATTATATAATCTACATTCTAATTTAAAGACAAAAAGCAATATCCTAGCTACAACAGAAATTTCTGGTACTTGACACCCAAAGCTCCTGTTGAACAGTTTATTAGCTCTAGAGGAAGGAAGGAAGGAAGGAAGGAAGGAAGGAAGGAAGGAAGGAAGGAAGGAAGGAAGGGCCCGAAGAGCAGTGCAGTCTGCTGCATAACCTCTGTGCTAGTCAAGGTTTCCCAACTGTTTTTACTTATATGCCAGATTCTTCTCTGGCACTGTCGATGAGCCACTGCTGATAAGCTATAAAGACTAAGATTTGCAAAGGCTCCCACCTCAGGGGGGACAAAGTCAGAACTTATTGAGAGCATTCTCTAAATAGCATACTTCTTAATATAGTCCCAGCTTACGTGACTTTGGTACTAGCATAATTGATATATCTCCTAGGCTTGTGAAACTGATGGGAAACATATGCCTATACGTTTTATCTTGTGCATGATACTGAATTTTCCTGTATTTCATTTTCTTCATCTATAAAAATTGAAGTAATAATAGCACTACCATTCCTACAAAATGTTTAAACCAGTCCTGGCATGTAGTAAATACTTAATAAATGGTGACTATTATCATTTTTTCTGACTTTCAAGTGAAGTGAGAGAATCATTTACTGAAAACAGTCTTACTGGGCCCCTCTAGTTCTTGAGAGAAATTGCCTTTAAGCTTCTCATTCTTGTGAAATCTGCTGACAACTTCATGCCATTTGAGAAATTCTCAAGATGAGAATGCACTGGAAGATAATGCAGTTTTACAAAGTAAAATAGTGATGCCCTTACCAGTTTGGTGATTTCATTTGTGAAATGTAAACCTTTGAAAAGTGACTGATGGTGTTGTGAGAGCTATGCTGCCAATTATCTCCTCAGGTTATTGCTATGGTTCTGTTCTACATATTTTAAGTGAAGCAGGAGGGGGGATGGACCTTATTATGCCTTGACATTTGCACACACAGATTTCTGAAGACACAGTCTATTTCTGTCCTTGTTTCTCTATGAAAGCTTCTGGAACAGAAAATAAGCTGATCAACATCAAAATGTTTAATATGCTCCCAAAACAGCTCTTCACACTTTTTATATAAGTAATGCATATTCAGCATAGAAATTTTTAAAAAATGCTCTCATATCCAACAGAAAATACAATTATCTTAATTCAACCACACAAAGATAATCACTGTTAATATTCTGATGTGTTTAATTCCAGGCTCCTTGTGAAAACACACACACACTCAGGGTGGAAAAATAGGTAGAGTTCTGGCAAACAGGCCACAGGTTGTGAGGAATTTCTCAAAGGACTAGAGGGAATGGCCAGAGGAGGGAGAAAATGCTCTGCAAGAGGAGCAGAAGATTGTAAGACAGAGAAAAAAAGTTAGGAAACAAGACAGAGACCCCACAGCTGAAATTGGGATGCAAGGTAGAGACGTGGCAAATTGGAAGAAAGAACAAACCCTCAAACAAAATAGAGTACAGTTATTAGACTTGGGACTAGTGACAAGATTGTCCTGATGTGTAGATGTCACTGTGGTGAACAAGCAGTTCAGACTGACAGACATGAGGGTTTGGGACCAGGTTCCACACCGCAGTGCTGGGTCAGCTGTGGGTGGGGCTGTGATGCTGTTGCAGCAGCATCTTCCTGACCTCTAGATTACAGTTATGCTGGCGAGACCCTGAAACTCAAAGTTCAGGGGCAGCCCCAGCTCCCACACTTTCATCCCTTCCTAAGATCCAGTAAGTATCTAATCCTTTGTATTAAATTCCTTTCTGGGAGACTTCTGGTGTCCAGTTCAACATGGAAAGAATTTGGAAGCTTGCCACTCTGTCCTAGCAACAAGAAAGATGCTGGACAAACTGAAAAATCAATAATTCCTTTTAGGTGATCAGAGAATGAGGTCACAGGGCAAACTGCTGCCCCTGAAACTAGAGAAAGAGTTGGTACAGAGAATCATAACTCGTTAGAAGTGGAACCCACAACAGGAGTCAATATGCAGCCCAAACCTAGAGCTAGTCTTGGTAGGAAGACTTCAAGCTATCCTTGAGGAATTTTTGGAGACTCAGTGTAAATTGGCTTGAAAGTTATAAACTCCGGGGGGCGGGGGGGGGCGCAGTCTTGGGGAGTGGGGAGAAGTTCATAAATTTTATCTCTTGGAATTCCGCAGGGTTTCTCACTATGGCAATCAGGGAAAAATCATCTAGTAACTTCCCACAAAGGGAAAAATAACCATTTTGGAATATGCCTAAAGACCTGTTATCCTTAGTAAGGCCTGTTAAGGGAAACTATTTTTTAAGAGCCTAATGGGATGGGGTTTTACCAAAGCTTAATCTCCCTCTGGGAGACAGAAATACTCACCTACAGCGCCCTCTACCATTTCTATGTCACCTAAGACGGGGGTTGGGGGTGGGGGTGGGGGGAGGACTGAGAAGCACAGTGAAGGTTACAGCCCAAGGACACAGGTTCACTAAAAGACAGACCTAATCACAGGACTATAAAATGCTATCTTCCCCCCACACCTCACCAATATCAGTAGGGCACCTGTAAAAAAATGGGGAGATTATAGCTGAAAGAACAGCAAGCCCCAGACCCCATTTAAGGAGTCTCTAGCAAAACATAAAGACAAAAGAAACAAAAATAAGGACTAGAGGAAATTTCAGCCTCTGACACCACAGTTGCAGCAACAGTAAACCCAGCTGCACTCCCAGACAAATTAATATAATACTTCAGGTGAAAGGCCTATTTATATATATATATGTACAACAAATCACCATGGTGTACATTTTAAATCTTACAATTTTGTCAATTACACCCCAGTAAAGCCAAAATGGTTTATTTGTGTGTGTGTGTTTTGTGTATGGGTGGGTATGGGTGTGTGTGTGTGTGTGTGTGTGTGTGTGTGTGTGTGTGTGTGTGTTAATTAAGAGAGAGGAAGGAAAGGGAGAGAGAGATAAAAACATCAATGATGAGAGAGAGTCACTGATGGGCTGCCTCCTGCCACCCCCCACTGGGGATCAAGCCCACAACCTGAGCATGTACCTTGACTGGGAATCGAACCCTGACCTCCTGGTTCATGGGTTGATACTCAACCACTGAGCCACATCAACCAGGCAAGCTGAAATGTTTTTAACTCCATTTCTTTTACCTGATGTATCATGTTAAGCTTTCAAAAACAAAATTGCAAGGCATGCCAAAAGGCAAAGAGACAGTCTAAATAACAAAGTATTAGAACCAGACTTAGATTTTGCAGACATTTGGGGACTATCAGAGCTGGAATTTAAAATAACTATGATTAAAATGCTAAGTATTGTGATAAAAAGAAATGAACAATATGCAAAAAAACCATGGGTAATATAAACAGAGATATGGGAACTCAAAGAAAGAATCTTAAAAAATGTTATAAATAAAAATACTGTAACAGAAATGAAGAGTGCCTAACAGGCTCATCAATAGACTGGACACAGAAAAGGAAAGAATCAACAAGCCTTAAGAAGTATCAACAGAAATTTCTAAAACTGAATCCAAAAACAAAAAAGCATGAAAAAGACAAAACTGAATATGCTTGGACTGTGGGATAATTACAAAAGATATAATGTATACCTAATGGAAATATCAAAAGAAGAAAGAGAGAAAGAAACAGAAGAAATCATTGAAGTGAATGGCTGAGAATTTTTCAGAGTTAATGACAGACACAAAACCACAGATCCAGGAATCTCAGGAAACAAACAAGATAAATATAAAAAAAAAATCTACACTTAGATATCTCATAGTTAAACTTCAGAAAAATCAAATCCCTTTCTGTCTGAAACCACCAAAGTCATTTCTGTTTCCTGCACTAAACACCAGCTATGTGACACTCTTACTTAATTTTCTAAGCCCCAGTCTCTTCTTACATAAGAGGACTCAAAGAGATGTTGAGAGAATTAAATTAGTTATTTTATCTAAAAACTTTAACAGAGTGAGAAACTTTGAGAGACCTATATTTCTCTATATATCCTATATAATAAAAGGCTAATATGCAAATTGTCCCCGTGGGAGTTTGACCAACCGGGAGTTCAACCACTCACTATGATGTGCTCTGACCACCAGGGGGTGGTGGGGAATGAAGAAAGGCCCCGGCCAGCAGCTGGCAGCCAGGGGAAGGAAGGCCCCTGCTGGCAACTGGAAGGCCCCCATCGGCCCTGATCACTGGCCAGGCCTAGGGACCCTACCCGTGCATGAATTTCATGCACTGAGCCTCTAGTGTATATATATATATTTGCAAAATATGTGTTAGTTATAATCAGCATTATTATAGATGATAAGGCCCAGGAATTCTTTCATTTTTCCTTTTTTTAAAAAGATTTTTTAATTGATTTTTAGAAAGAGAAAAAGGGAGAGGAATGGGGAAAGAGAAACATAAATGTGAGAGTGAAACATCCATCACTTTACTCTCGCATGCCCCTTTCTGAGGATGGAGCCCACAACCCGGGCATGTGCCCTGACCAAGAATCTAATGGGCAAGCTTTCGGTGCACAGGATGACACCCAACCAACTGAGTAACACTGGCCAGAGCTTTTTCATTTTTCTGATGGCAAATTATTGATCTAAGTCTGAGCCAAGCCTTGTGAGAGGAGTTACATGACCCCAGGTGTGAGGGTGAACAGTTGTCTGGAAAGGAAGCCAGACAGAGAATTCTATTAACCTTCTTAATTCTCAGAAACATGCTCTTCTGGATACCTCTCCAGGCTACTTGCAACTTCTTTGCCAACTTTCTGCACCATATGGCCCAGTCCTATACCACATGGATTTGTTCTTCCTAATTCGTAATGTCACTAGTTCCTTTCACTCTACTCCAAGAGCATTTCTGAAATGGTCGTTACACTCTTGGCCTTTTCACTATTTTCTAACTCCAGATTTTCAACGTTTTTGCTGTTGTTATATTTTTCATTCATAGGAGCTAATGGGGTACAGCATAGTATTTGGCACACAGGTAATTTTGTCTACCACAGAGACACTCTCATGTCTGTGATTAGGATATTTAGAGTTGATATTGTACATTGTAAATGCACACCTATGCCCTGAGTAATTTGTGAAGCTCTCTAGACTCTCATCTAGCTGGAAGTTGCATATAAACATCCAGTCTAATTGTCTAGAGAAATTAAAGAGGATTTCTTTATTTGTTCTCTTGAAGAGCATTTGGAGAGTTTGAGACTCAATGCACAGGCACATTTCCCACATCTTCTCTTCTCCCAGTTTTCTCACCTGACTCAGGTGTTCCAAAGCTTCTCATTCAGCAACATCCCCCAAAGAACTTCTCCCAGGCTACCAAGTTTATTTCCTTTTTCCTATTGTAAGTCTGTTTATGATGTTAGTTGGATCATCCGCTCAGCTCAGCAAGGTATTTTTCCCCCAATCCATTTCACCTGATTCTACATCACATATGCTAGGATCCAGTTGAGAATAAAAACATGAGCAACCAGAATTGTTCCTGGCTTGCACAAAAGGAAGGACCTTAACAGGTGGAGACAAAAGAACACTCACCTGTAAATAAATCTTAGTCTTGTCAACAAACAAGTTGTTGGCATTCCTTCCTGCTGCTGCAGGCTGAGTACCCTGTCCTGCCTTCTCCCACCTTTGTTGCAGAGGGGCTCACCCTGGGCTCTGCCAGCTTGTGAGGCAGACAAGCAGGCTCGGCAATAGAAGGTCACCTCTGCCCCCAGCCCTTACAGCCCAGGGCCCATCCAACTCTATTGTTCTCTTGCTTCCCTCAGGGGTTTGCCCTGACCCTTTCTGGCTTTAATACACACACACACACACACACACACACACTTTCCAAACAGGAAAAATTAGGCTCCTAAATGTAACTCTTCAATGTCCCTAAAATTAGAGATAATATTTATAACCACTTCTCTCCACTCTGGAAGTCTTAAGTAATTTTCCTGGGGAAGAGAAAAGCAAAAAAAGGAGGGCTTGTTTCTCTTCTTCTAGAGTCTATCTTTGATGCATCTAAGTTGCAAAGCTATGTGGAGATGCCTCCGGGTGTACTGGCCCTTCATGGGAATGTCACCCGCATGCCACGGGTGTTGGTCAGATGTGCCCAAGCATAGCAGCAGGTTCTTAGGGTGGGACTCTCCTACACTATGATGACAGCTCTCCGGACCCAAAGAGGTAAGGGACAGACCTCTCTAATGCGGATTTAAAATCAAATGACCCTGAGAAACTATCCCATTATTTTTGGAGGTTTAATTCAGAACGAGAGTATTTAAAGGGGGGGAAGTGAGGAGGACTTCCTAGAGTGGCAAGATAAATTAAGTTCATGGCGGCCTATCTCTCCCACTGACTAAAACTTAAAACTCTGGATGTGATACAAAAAGAAACTGCCTAAAGACTTTGAAAAGTAAACAATAGCAGGAAGATCGAGGAGAATATGTAAAACCCTTCAATGAACAAAGTGAATAGCAGTGAATTTCTTGACTTACCCCCCATCCCCCACTCCCGCCGCCCCCATCTCATTTTTCTCCCAACTTTGACCAGAAGGCAAGCTAAATAAGGGAACTAGTTAGTAGGTGCAAAAACAAACAAACAAACAAACAAAAAACACACAACAAAAAACTAACTCTGAGAAGCCTAACTTTCTGGTCAGATGGCCAAAAAATCATGTCCTTCAGAGCTGGAAAACTCACACAGCTTCCCTAAGCGTTGGCCACTTCTTGCAAAATAGGCCACCTCTCCCAGCTGACACCTGACACACGCCAAATTCCTGTGATTATCCCCTCTTTGCCCATGCTTCTGCTTCTACAGCCAGTTTTCAGACCTGTGGGTGGCATCTTCCATACCTCTCAGCAACTAAGATCAGGGGTGGAAGACAGGTGGCAACCCCCTGGTGATCCGTCCACAATGCCCTCCCTCCCAGTTTCTCTTTCCCCAGTCCCAGTGCCACAGGACAGGTCAGCAAATCTGCTTTCAAGTTGGCCAATGGGGAACGAGATACTAGTTTTCCCTTCTTGCACACATCCCCATATCTTTATGTGACTCAGGAACCTTTGATTGGTTTCAGATAAGGGAAATCACCTCCTTCTCTCCTCTATGGAGTAGGGCGTGGCAATCAGTGAATATCGCACACCCCCTCATAAAAACTGCTTTCTCTCTCCTGTAGATTCTGAGTGTGGGAGCTGGAGTGGTAGAAGAACCAGACAGGGGCTATCTGGGGAAAACTTGTGGTGAAGAGACAGTTCCTAATTTTGAATGTAGAATATGGAATATTGGATAGCTTTTGTCTTCAGCTTTAGATCTTAGTCAAGATTTGGGGACAACGGGAAAATCATATCAGACATCTTCATGCACAACCCATTATTGGAATAGGAAAAGAATTGACCCCAGTGTACAATAAAAAATAAGGACAAAAATTTCCAATGGTTCTACATTCATCTCAGTTGACTTTCTCTAGCAGGTGTTAGATTATAATCAAGTGTTTTTAAAATGGGCTTGAGCCCTGGCCGGTGTGGCTCAGTTGCGGGCCTGATCTGTGATGTTCCCCAATCACATAGATGTTTCACTCCCTCTCCCCCTCTGTTTCTCTCTCTCTCTCTAAAAAGCATTGAAAATATTTTTTAATGGGCTTGAGACCTATAAATGGGTTGTAAAATCAACTTAATCGATCAAGTGGATTTTGACCATCATCATTTCAGATGAAATAGATTAGAATACATCAGTTTACTGTGTGAAATGTTGGTTTGGAAAGCCAGTGATCTAATTGGTAGGGCAGAGAAAGGAGGTGTCAACTATGCACACATGTAGAGAACCTGCCACGCTGAGAGTTCCTCCGAAGAATCCTAGGGGAAATGGCACATTTCTCTTCCCTGATGACTGTTGGCTCCAGAGAACCATGGAGAATACATACAAAACAAAGAGAGTCAGGTACTGGCATTTGAAATTTCTTGGAGATGGAATTACCATTTCCTCAAAGCCTTTTATGTCCCATCCAAATCTGAAAACTTTCTGAAATTTCTGTTAGAAATCTCAAATGTAATAGCATTAGTTTCTATATATCCCTCCTTCCACTAATAAGAACTTCCAGTTCCCAACTAACTGTCTGTTATATATACTGCTCAAGTAGATTCTGAAACATATGCTTATCTTTTCAAGGTTAAAAGCCAAAATTAAGAAAGGCCATTTTGGAAATTGTGTCCATATATATAATTGTGCCCAATTTAATAAATAGTTATTGAGAGTCAGCTATACAAGTCATTATTGGGGACAAAGATAAAATGAATATGAAACATTTTCTATTAAAAAGAGACTTGTGGCTCAGTGGTTGAGCATCGACCCATGAACCAGGAAGTCATGGTTGAGGGCACATGCCCAAGTCGCAGGCTTGATTCCCAGTAGGAGGTGTGCAGGAGGTAGCCAATCTACGATTCTCTCTCATCATTGATGCTTCTATCTCTTTCTCCCTTTCCTTTTCTCTCTCTGAAATAAAAACAAAACAAAACATAACTTAAAAAAGAGAGAACTTTGTCTGAATTTCTCTAGAAAAAAAAGAAGTATGTATAATACCTATTCAAATCACTTAAGAAAGACTTTGCTTAACTTTTTAAATCTTTGTTTGGATATAGCTGAAGCTCAAAGCAAAATTCAAGTGGGGAGAACTCATAGAACTGAGTAGGATAATGCCATTTAATAAACGCTGATACACACACACACACAATGTGTACTCAGTGCTACATTTAGAATTTTCTTAATGAAAACAAGTGTTTAGCACCTGGTGATGAACCCAATGAATTTATTATTGCTCACTTCAAATAGCCTAGGGATACAAGTAGGGAAGCACCTAGAGATTGGGTTATATCTAGCATTTCACTTTTTCATAACGTTTGGCAGCTCACAGAAGCCATGCTGGGTCATACCTTCAGAGATCAATGTGAGACATTTTGTTACCTTTTGGCTTAACAGAAAAATTAGCCTGAATGGCCAAAACAATATAAGACAAAATTCTTAAATATTCATGGATAATGACTAAACAAACAAACAAAGCCTAACTCGCTGCTTTAAGGGTAACAGACATTAATTAAATACTTGTTGTATTACATGAATTTGATTGTATTTCTATCTCTGGATGCCTGCATTTATTTTCAGCCCTACTGGTTACTAGTTTTATTATTCTTGGATAGTTCTTTAACTTCTCTAAGGCTTAATTCCATATTCATAAGATCTTGTTATGAAGAGTGATTGAGATAACCCATGTAAAGTTCTTAGCACAGTGCTTAACATACTTTAAGTGCTATTGAAGGTTATCCTTTATTATTATTATTATTATTATCATTCCATTTCTCAGAAGTTCTTACTCATTAGATACTATCTGCTATCCTAATACCACACTGTTAAAATATCTCTATGTATAATGTGGGTGGATAAAACAGCCTACATTTTAGAAGTATTTTTTAATGTTGATTTTGTCATTTCTTTTGCTTAAACCCAGTGTTCGAGATGACCTAATTTTAGAAGCAAGTGAACTTAACATTTATTTTCAGCACAATTAGAATGATTTGTTCTACTCTTTCTGTAGGCAGAAACTTAAATCCAAATGAGATTCTGAAGTGGAAAATAACACTCACAAGTAAGCACTGTTAAGGCTTATGCCAGATGCTACTCTGTTAGTTTTTTGTTTTTTTTAAAAATATATTTTATTGATTTTTTACAGAGAGGAAGGGAGAGAGATAGAGAGTTAGAAACATCGATGAGAGAGAAACATCGATCAGCTGCCTCCTGCACATCTCCTACTGGGGATGTGCCCACAACCCAGGTACATGCCCTTGACCAGAATTGAACCTGGGACCTTTCAGTCCACAGGCCGACGCTCTATCCACTGAGCCAAACCGGTTTCAGCTACTCTGTTAGTTTTTAATGCATTCATTTCGGTATCATGATCCTATATAATAAAGAGGTAAATGCAAATTGACCCTTGCTCCATCACACCATCACAAGATGGCTGCACCCACAGCAGAGGTGGGGTTCCCGTAATGAGCCATAGCAAGCGATCAGCAGAGACCTGAGGCTGTGTGACGCTGGGCCGGGTTGGGGGACTTGATGCTGCACCCCTGGCCCAGCAGGGCTTGACGGGGGACCTCAGGCCTTGCTCCCCACCTGGTGGGAGCCTCAGGCAGCGCCCCCCCCCACCCCGGCACTGCCCGGCGGGGCTTGAAGGGGGACCTCAGGCTGTGCCCCCCCACCCCGGCGCTGGGCCGGGGGACCTCAGGCCGGACCCCTTGCCCTGCCACTAGGCTGGAGGACCTGAAGCCACGCCCCTGGCCCAGCAGGGCTTGATGGGAGACCTCAGACTTCGACCCCCACCTGGCAGGGCTTGACGGGGGTGGGGCTGGCTGGGGCTGGGTCTCGCATGATTTCAAGGTGTACACGGGTGGGCAGGGACTTAACTCTGGGTCCCACAGTAAGCCCCAGACTCTGACAGGAGGAAGATTTTCACATACTAATTTTCTTTCATCTCTGACACTTCTATTATAGAGAAAGGGCAAATAGCAATATTAAAATATTTCCTCTAATTAATTCCCTTTTAATGTGCATGAATTTTGTGCACTGGGCCGCTAGTATTTTAATATTAGCTGACACCACAAAGACTCAAGCATATCAAGATTCTTGTATCTTTTCACTTATGGACTGTCCCCCTACCTTTTTTTCAGTTCAAGAATCCACTCCCTGTTATGATTGGGTTTATGAATTTATCTACCTGCCTATTTGCATCCAAGACTAATTCTCTTCTAAGATAGAATATGGATAGGTAGCTTTTTGTTTAATATCAAACCTGTTTCCTCACTTGTAAAGTGGACATGCTAATAGTATCTTCTTAGCACAGAGACTCACACATTAAACAAACTTTTTAATATTAGAGATCATGACTTTTTTATTTAACAAGCTCCATCCTGATATCTATGCTTTTTCTCAAAGATCACAATAGATTCTGATTTCTTATCTGCCCCTCTGGGGTTTCTAAAATCACCCACTAGGCAGTGTCCACTAACCCTATGCCTACAGGTTGGCTGTAGTTATTCCTGAAAGGACTAGGACAAAGTCTTCTTTTTTTCATATCCACTACAGAAGCCGGCACAAATGTTAACAAAGCTTTTAAAATAATTCCCTTTTATTTAAATGCCCCCAAAAGTCACAGAATATATTTTTCAGAAGTTGCTTTTTCCTTTTTTGTGGTTATTTTTTAAAAAATTATGATAGAATCATGCCTACTCTCTATTGGAGAAAGAAAGTGAGAAAATCAGAGTCAGTTAAAGAAGAAATGAAAAAGTTCTTAGTCCTAGATTAAGAATGTCTGTAAGGAGAAAAAAAAAATCTTAAACTAGAAGGGTTCCCAAGATAACGATTTCCTTTGTGCTCAGTGATTTGAAAACAATATAACTGTTATTTAGAAGTGATTCAATACTTTAAAATTTGCTTTGAAAGTGTACAGCAAACAAATTCAAATGAAATAAATTTGAATTTATAACTATTCAAAATCTATGATATCAAGAAAATATTTGCTTTAATAATACAGTTGTCCATTTATAGTGTGTGATGGGGGGTAACTTTTTTTTTAAGATATGGGGTCCTTCTGTTAAAATCACTTAGAACCATGAATCTAAATTAATAGATTTTGAGGGGAGATCCAATTATTATATGGCCACAAACACTTGGAATCCATGTCTCCACATAAGGAGAAATAGTGGAACTACCCAGCGAAGATCAACTCTTCACCACGTTTCCCACCATGCTTCCTGCTGGCAGCTCCTCTGTTATTCTGCCTCTGCAGGGAAGGCCAGCCCTTCTGCAAAGTCAAACAAACCAATCATTTCCTGGCCAATAGCAGTGGTTAAGACATTAGTCCTCCATACATATCCTGGCTCAGTTATTTACTAGACCTGTGGCTTTACATAAGTCACCTCTCAGCACATTTCACATATTCATTCATTCATTCATTCTTTCAGTAAATGTTTCTAAGCACCTACAATGTGCCAGGCACTGTTCTGGTCATTAAGGATGTAATCGATGGTGTGTAAAAAAAAAAAAAAAAATGAACACAGTCTTTGAGGTAGACCCCATGGGTTGGCTAATCAGTACCCATTGTTAACTCTCTTCACTACTGCAGTTCCGCAGCCAGCTGCATGACATGACTTCTGCTCCTTGAACCACTTTTCTCATATGTAAAGTAGCTGGGTTGGTTTCAATTTACTCTGTGATCTCAACCAATTCTGTGACTATATCTGCCTGAATTCTGGGTGTTATTACTTCAGCTTCTACCTTGTGTAAGTGCTAAATGAAACTGAGCTAGAGAGGAAAGATAAAACATGAAGGCAGGCTGAGGCAACCAAAGCTATGGGAAGAGTAAGCCATTGTCTTTAAGAACGTCCATGGCAGAACTACAAGTTGTCTTGGCCCAAAAATATCTCCCCTACCAAAGCATCTGTCAATGGAGGTTGTGCAGAACCTATGAAATCACAGCATGTTCTTCCCAACCCCTCACAGTTTTATACTCATCAGACTGTATTTAATCCAGGTCAGAAAGAGATCACAAAAGAATGAGGATATCCTCTCTCCTGTGGAAAGAAGAATGGCAGGTTCATATAATTTGCCTTGTTAATGGACTGCCCATAATATGTATAGCATGTTTATGGTAAAGAGAATTTGCTACTGACGGTGTAAATTTTGCTATTTAACTGTGGTCATTTCGCATTGCTTTGGTTATCCTGTCGCATTCTCTAAGCCTACCTTACACCTGGGTGTAGACCATTTCTCTCTTGAAGGGTGCAGGAACTTCCAATGTTGTGCAGATAAGAAGGTAGACCCTGAATAGGACTTAGGGACCAAGGGAGAAGGACTTAAGCTGGCAAGAAGGAGGAGTCAATCTTGCTCTTCTGTCTTCCGTTTCTGGATCTATACTTTGGTGGACAAATGTAGCTAATAATTGCCCTCCCATTAGAAGGAAAGAGAGTCTTTGAAATGGGATTTTGGAGAATTTTGCATGGAGAATTGGAAGTAGGGAAAAAAGAACCCATAATTTTTCCACATTATCTGGATTCATATTATTCTATTTTTAGTTTATGTTATTATTCTCCATCATTGGGATAAAAAAATAGACCCATGTATAAATGGTTTATTGATTTCCCACAAAGATATCAGTGTAACTCAGTGGGAAAAAAACATTTTTATAACAAACTGGAATAATCAAATATTTATGGGGGGGGGGAGAGATTGAACCTATACCCCTGCTTCATTCTATGTTTAAAAATTAATCTAAGGTGGATTATAGACCTAAATACAAATCTTAGAACCATAACATTTCTAGATTAAAAACAGGAGGATAATTTCTTAGGGCACCAAAAGCACTAACAATAAAAGAAAAAAAAATGACAACTTGGACTTTATAAAAATTTACAATTTCTGTTCATCCAAAGACCCTATGAAGCAAATGAATAGGCCAGACACAATCTGAGAGGTAGTGTTGATGATACACATATGTGACTAAAGATTTATATTGAGAATTATAAAGCACTATAAATCAATGAGAAAAAAATGAAAACCAATATAGAAATAAAGTATTTAAATAGATACTTCAAAAAATATACCAATGGCCAACAAGCACATAAAAAGTCATCAGGAAAGTACAAATTGAAACTACAATTTTATACCCACTAAATGGCTGATATCAGAAAAAAATGGCAAGGAATTAATATTACCAAAGACGTGGAACAGCCATTTAGGAAAACTGCTTGACAGTTCATATAACTCTACATAAACCTACTCTATAGCCAACTAATTTCACTCCTTGGTAATTACCAAAGGGAAATTTTAAACTATGTCCACAAATACTATTCAGCAATAAAAAAGAACAAATTACTGAAAAATCAACAACATAGATGAATCTCACACACATAATACTGAGTGAATGAGACCAGACACAAATAT
>NW_006295491.1:3679419-3681927 GCF_000327345.1 Myotis davidii | reverse complement strand
CATTCTGCTGTTAGGGTCAGTTTGCATATAACCTCTTATTATATAAGATAGAGGCCTGGTGCATGGGTGGGGGCTGGCTGGTTTGCCCTGAATGGTGTCCCAGGCCAGGGTGGGGGTCCCACTGGGGTGTCTGGCCAGCCTGGGTGAGGGGCTGATGGCTGTTTGCAAGTTGGTCAAGCCCTCCCTGAAGCGAGGACCCTCACCCCATGGAGGTTTGGCCAGCCTGGGTGAGGGGCTGATGGCTGTTTGCAAGTTGGTCAAGCCCTCCCTGAAGCGAGGACCCTCACCCCATGGAGGTTTGGCCAGCCTGGGTGAGGGGCTGATGGCTTTTTTTCAGGCTGGCCATACCCCCTTTAGGGTGGAGGGTCCCCACTGGGGTGCCTGGCCAGTTTGGGTGAGGGACTGAGGGCCGTTTTCAGGGTGGCCAAGACCCCCGGCAACGGAAGCTCCTAGCCTTTCTTTTTTTTCTTTTCTTTTTTTTTATTCTGGATTTATTTACCTTCTATAATTGAAACTTTGTAGCCTTGAGAGGAGCTCAGAGCCAGCCAGGGTGGGCAAGCGGGAAGCTTGGCTTCCTCCATCATTGGGGCACCCAAACTTCCTGCTTGCTCCAGCTCCGTGGCTGCTGGCCTCCTTCTTAGTTGGGTTAATTTGCATATAGTCGCTCTGATTGGCTGGTTGGCGTGGATTAAGGCATAGTGAAGGTATGCTCAATTTGCATGTTTGTCTTTTATTAGTGTAGATAGTCTTACTTCAGTTATAAGAAGTCCAAGGCCCATGGTAATGACCATGTCTGTGATATTAAAACCAAAAAGTCATAGCCTAAAGCAGAAAGAATTGACTGGAAAGGGCAAGAAGTGATATTCTGGGGTGAGAGAAATACTCTAGATCTCAATTTAGGTAGTGTTTACACGGGTGTATATAATTATAAAACTCATCAAACTACACATTTAATAACTGTGTATTCAATTGTATGTAAATTATCTAAAAAATGTAAAATAAAAATACATATATTGAAACTACATAGATAGTTGGGATAATTTTACCACTTACTATTCTAACCTACCTGTACAATAATCAGCAAACATTCAGTTCTGAGCTTCCTAGAAACTGAGATCAAGGGAATGTTCATATTTTACCTGAGAGAAAAGTCTTTGACATATAAAGGTTTGTTAACACTGAATAAGGGTAAAGATATCAGATTTGCTAGTTATCACCTTGAAGCTAGCTCAAGGTCATAATCTATACCACTAATCTTTAGAATCCTTCATTGCAATAACCTCCTAAATATGGACCTGGTGAAAATTCTCCCTCCAATCTGTTCCTCAACTTAAAATTAAAGAGATTGAAAAGAGTAATATGTCAAAATATGGCAGTGACTCCTTATTAACTACAAATAAAACAGAAACTTTTGTAGTGTGACATATATGATACTAGATAACCTCATCCCTAAATATCTCACTAGCCTCTGCTCCTACTACTCTTTGTTTTGTACCTTAAAGTCTTGTAAAACCCAATTGTTTAAATGTCCTCACACATACTGTGTCACTTAAAACCCCAGGCCTTGCTCATTATCACACTTTTCCTTATGCCCAGAGTGCCTTTTCAGCCTATCATATTCTGAATAATTTACTCATCCTTTTCAGGCTCAGCTCAGGTATCTTCTTGTCAGGATATGTTCCTTGAATCATCACAGCCCCACAGTACCCAGTGTTGACCTCTACCTTAGCGCTTAGAATATTTTTATTTCATCAACAAATACTTATTGAGCAAATGCTATGCACCATGCACTGTTTTAGCTCTTAGAATAAATACATGAATTAACTAAACAAAGTGTTTTAACTTCATGTAATTAAATTTTCAAATTTATGGTGTTCAACCAAACCACAAACTCCATGAAGTTCAGCCATGGTTTGTTTTTTTTTTTAATTAAATCTTTATTGTTCAGATTATTACAGTTGTTCCTCTCTTTTCCCCCCTGTAGCTCTCCTCCACCCAGTTCCCACCCCACCCTCTGCCCTTACCCCTCCCACTGTCCTCATCCATAGGTGTACGCTTTTTGTCCAGTCTATTCCCGCATCCCCACACCACTTTTCCCCCAAGAATTGTCAGTCCACTCCCTTTCCATGCCCCTGGTTCTATTATATTCACCAGTTTACTCTGTTCATCAGATTTTTTATTCACTTGATTTTTAGATTCACTTGTTGATAGATATGTATTTACTGTTCATAATTTTTATCTTTATCTTTATCTTCTCCCTCTTCTGAAAGAATACCTTTCAGCATTTCATATAATGCTGGGTTGGTGGTGATGAACTCCTTTAGCTTTTTCTTATCTGTGAAGCTCTTTATCTGACCTTTAATTCTGAATGATAGCTTTGCTGGATAAAGTAATCTTGGTTGTAGGTTCTTGTTATTCATCACTTTGAATATTTCTTGCCACTCTCCTCTGGTCTGCATAGTTTCTGTTGAGAAATCAGCTGACAGTTGTATGGGTACTCCCTTGTAG
>NW_006295491.1:3664264-3676911 GCF_000327345.1 Myotis davidii | reverse complement strand
CATTAAAACATATGGGTTTTTTAAAAAAGCATTCTTGCTATTTCTAAAAGAAATCTTACAGCTGACGAAGCAAGAGAATAGCCATATTTTCAGAACCTAAGATTTGAAGTGAAAGATGTCAAATGAAATAAATAAATAAATAACAAAACTCCAACCAATTACAGCTGACGAAGCAAGAGAATAGCCATATTTTCAGAACCTAAGATTTGAAGTGAAAGATGTCAAATGAAATAAATAAATAAATAACAAAAAACTCCAACCAATTATGACATTAATGATAATTGGATTCTGTTTTTGGCCACAAGGGATAAATTCTTATGAAAACAAATCTTGAGGGAGAACTATGGCCAATGCAGCATGAGAAGTAAAAGTGCCAGCAGAAACTAGAGTGGCTGGCAAACTATGAAAAGGGAATTGAAAGAGTCATTTTATCTGGAGAAGGTAATTTTCAAAATGACTTAGAGCAGCAGTTCTCAAACTTGATTGTTCATAGAAATCCTCTGGAGTGCAAATTACTTATCAAGGGTAGGACAAAAATATGCATTTTATTCTTTTTTTTAAAATAAGGTCTTCATTTTTTTAATTTATGTGTGTGTGTGTGTGTGTGTAATATTTTTTTTATTGATTTCAGAGAGGAAGGGAGAGACAGAAACATCAATGATGAGAAAGAATAATCAATTGGCTGCCTCCTGCACCCTCTCTACTGGGGATCGAGCCTGCAACCCAGGCATTGCCCTGACCGGGAATCAACTGTGACCTCCTAGTTCATAGGCCAATGCTCATCCACTGAGCCACATTGGCCAGGCCATTTTATTCATATACAGGTGGTATTCTGACTGCATTTTTAAAGTAGCATGTAGAAAATAAGAACTCTTATATAAGCGTGGTTTTTCATTACAACTTCACTACATAATCTAATAGTAATAAGACAAATAAAGAGACTCAGCAAAACTTACTTGAGAAATAAACTCATTTAAAAATATTTCCTGTAAGTTTAATTATTGGAGGGATATATATCATTTAGGGTATAGAAGAGAATGCAGTGAGAATGTATATTTCTCTAGACTTTGATTAATGACTTGCAAATCATGAAGAAATATGGGAAATAACATAAAATCCAAGGTTAATTTTTTAAAGCTAGAAGGTATAATAAATAATCAAGTTGCCAGAGGGTGATAATTTGACATGGAAATTAGGTGGGAGGCATTCATATTTGTACTGATCTAATACGAGTATGCAAATATAGACTCTTAGCTGAGAAGCCATTTTGCAAATTTTGCCCAGAATTGCAAATGCAAGCTCAGAATGTACTCCTCCCACAGCCTCCAAAGGTTCCAAGGCTGAGCCAGTCCCATCTGCCAGGGGATTCTACTGCTTATAAAAGAAGAAGCTGCCGCTTCTCTGGTTTATGTTGATGTGAAACTCCAGAGGAAAATAAAAGATGGGCACCTGAGCTTAATTCAACTTCGATAGAAACTTTATCATGCTACGTTTATAATGATTCCAAGGGGGATTTTTAAAATAACAAATGAGAAAGATACGTTTCTCAAAATTCCCAACTGAGTTCTCATATACATCTGATTACAAATATGTCTGTCACAGAAAAACAGGATCTTATTACTTATACTAATATACAATGGGATTGATGAATACGATACTATATAAGCAAATACAGACAAAAAATAGCTACATTGTACTCCAGCTTCAATATTTCCACATAGTAGTAGCTGTGCATGTGTGGTTTTAAAATCATTGAAAATACATTTTTTAAATGACATGGGGAAGATGACTTCCTTTCCAATGTCATTATTTGTGAGGGAGAGGGAGGAGCACATGTTTAAAAAGTTATAGTTGCTATGATACAAGGACATACAGGTCAAAGATGGGGCAAAAGGAGGGAGAGTGGGCCATTTACCTGGAGAAGTCTGAAAATTCTTCATAGAGGAGCTGAGCTTACACTGTAAAAATAAATGAATAGGCAAGGAGAAAAAGTGCATTGCATGCAGGATGTCATGGGAATGTCACAGGAATCTGAGGACCCACCAGCAGTTGGATGCAGTGCAGAGAACGTGATTGATGCTAGAACTAGAGAGCCAGACAGGAACAGGGGTGGCACTTTAGAATCTCTGACTGAGGAGTAATCAGAACCACTGATTCTGGGGCATATGGCAGGGGAAAGGGACAAGGTCTTACTTCAGACCTTTTCATAGCTATGTAGGTGATCGTTATGTGTTGCTCTAGTGTGTTTTCTTCAATTTTAATATACATAGTATAGGAACATTCAACATTAATATGGGGCTTATACAGTATATCTTGTATAATAAAAGGCTAATATGCAAACCGACCGAATGGCAGAACAACTGGTTGCTATGGTGCGCACTGACCACCAGGGGGCAGACACTCAATGCAGGAACTGCCTCCTGGTGGTCAGTGTGCCACTCAGTCAGAAGCCGGGCTCACCCAGGGGAGTGGGCCTAAACCATCAGTTGGACATCCCCTGAGGGCTCCCAGACTGCGAGAGGGCACAGGCCAGGCTGAGGGATCCCCCCACCCCAAATGCATGAATCTCATGCACAGCGCCTCTATTATAATACTAAACAATTCTGTAGCATTACTGCTTCAAACAAACAATCTATTATTGTCACGGTAGTTGGGATAGCCTGTGCGGAAGGGATTGCAGAAAAGAAATGGAGATCCAGGTAGGAGGCTATTCCAGTAGTCCTGGAAATAAGCCTGCAGCCAGGCAAAAATATCACAAGGGATGGATATCAGAAGTCAGAAGGAGCATAAGTGAGAAGACTTGACCACAGAAGCAGGGATGAGGAGAAGACAAAATTAAGGGAGGCTCCAAGGTCTCAGGTTTGGATTGGTCTATGGATGAACTTAACAGGGATTTCCCACTTAAAAAATATTTAGATGTTACCCTTCCTGCCCAAATAAGCAGAAATATCACTTCTTCCATGTGCTCTCTGCTACTAATAGATAGTGGTCTCTCTTGCTTCCATCCTTAGGATTTGATTGCATTTCTCTGTGGTACTTGTCATTTCTAACCAGAGCTGAAATAATGTATATATGATCTGTATAGTAGGTGTTCTAAAACCTAATAATTCTGTGCAGTGAATAAGTGAAAGTTTGCCTATTATGCCTCCTGGAAGTTTCTTTCAGATGTAGATCTAAAGCCCGTGTTCCTAAGCTTGTGTATCATCAACCCTGTTGACAACCTAGTGGCAATCTAGTGAAGCTATATTTCAGAATAATGTTTTTATTTTATTTTATTTTTATTTTTTAAATTTTATTTTTTTGCTTAAAGTATTACAAAGAGTAGTACATATGTCTCCTTTTTTTTTTTCCATTGACCTTCCTCCAGCCTCTCATACTCCCCAGTATCTTTTGTTTTTAAATGCAAGAAATAAAACACACAGAATTACAATTGTACTGAAACCAATTACAATCTACTTATATAAAAACCCTGGGTGTAACATCATGGCTAGAACCGTGACCAGCCAGAAGAAAGTCAGTCCTGCAGGAGGTTTCTATTTAGGAATGGATATTATTGAAATCCCCTGTGAAATGATTTGTAATGGATCTATTATTGAAGCTACCTTTGGAAATACTATATCTATAGATAATATTAAAAATATATCTACACGTGCAATTCTTTGTCCAAAAAATGAGCATGTTCAAAAATTAAATGAAGAAATTTTGGATATACTCAATGGAGATTTTCACACATATTTGAGTGATGATTCCATTGATTCCACAGATGATGCTGAAAAGGAAAATTTTCCCATCGAATTTCTTACTAGTATTACTCCTTCGGGAATGCTGTGTCATAAATTAAAATTGAAAGTGGGTGCAATCATCATGCTATTGAGAAATCTCAATAATAACTGGGGTCTTTGTAATGGTCAGATTTATTATCAAAAGATTACCAACTAACATTATCGAAGCTGAAGTATTAACAGGATCTGCAGAGGGAGAGGTTGTTCAGATTCCAAGAATTAATTTGTCCCCATCTGATACTGGCCTCCCATTTAAATTGATTCAACAACGGTTTCCCGTGATGCCAGCATTTGTGATGACTATTAATAAATCACAAGGACAAACTCTAGATTATTTGCATCACTCTTGTTTTCATATCATGTTTTTGTTGTTTTCACATCATGTTTTTGTCGTTTTTATATCATGCCTCTATTGTTGTTATATCCTTTTGTTACTGTTTATTAATAAATTTATATATTATTTTCATATACATTTTACTAATTTCCTTTCATTTCTCACACTTCTATTATAGAGAAAGGGCAAATAGCAATATTAAAATATCCCCACTAATTAATTCCCTTTTGAAAAAAAATATTTTATTGATTTTTTTACAGAGAGGAAGGGAGAGGGATAGAGACTTAGGAACATCGATGAGAGAGAAACATCGATCAGCTGCCTCCTGCACACTCCCCACTGGGGATGTGCTTGCATCCAAGGTACATTCCCTTGACCGGAATCAAACCCGAGACCCTTGAGTCCGAAGGACGATGCTCTATCCACTGAGCCAAACCAGTTGGGCAATTAATTCCCTTTTACTGTACACAAATTTCATGCACTGGGCTACTAGTGAAATATAGTTATCAAGAGTTTTGAAAAACAAATGTGTGATCTAATACTAAGTGTTTTTTATTAATGCATTAAATAAGAAAAATACATTAAAGTATAGACCAATTACAAAGAAATTTATCTTTAAAAACTTATTAGTTGTTGCTAGATTGAAGAAAACTGTAGAGAGGTCTTTGAAAAAAAACTGTCAAGTAACACCTGAATTCTCCAAAATTTTTTTAATTAAGCTAAAATTGTAGTTTGGTTCTTCATCCTAACACTAATGAATTCCTCCTTAACTAGATCATCACCTTAATACACTTTATATCAAAAAAGAAAAGGAATGATAACCAACAGTTCAACTTTGATGGCTTCAAGATAAAATAACTTGTAAAACTTTTTGAAGTGTTTCCAGATGTTTGCAAATTTCTCTTTTCAAAGAAATTGACACAGAATGTTGCATCACGTCTTCATGGGGCAAAGCATCCCCTCCAGCACTGACAAGATGTTCCACACTGGCAGCTTAGGCAAGAAAGTTTGTAGATTTCTAAGAGTATCCACGAGGTGACATTAGAACCCGTGTGCTGTGTTCAAAAGACCCTGCTGCATTATAGAGAGTTAAGAATTATTTTTTCAATTGTCTAGTTTTGTAAAATTTTAAAAACTAATTTCTCATATTGATCAACAAACCATTGTAAACAGGGAAATCCCCAAAGCAGCATAAATATCTGAAACACTGCAGTAAGAATACATGACCTCATGCTTGGTGATGGTACAGAATTGATCAATAGCTGGCCAGCAACATCGCACAACATCTGAAGACATGAAGATTATAATTTCATGTGCTCTTTCTAACTCAGAAGTTATGAGTGAAAATACTCCTGTGGTTTGTTACTTACATTCATAACTGAAAGACAGTTAGAGTTAGACATAATAAAGGCATAATTTTTTTTCTATCCAAGTTCATGTCCTCCCCAGAATTTGACTTCTCTCCACAGAACTCTTCCTGCTCTAAAGGTAAAGCAGACACTGCAAGTTTACTTCTAAAATTCCAAATGAAAAATGTCAAATGTAATGCCCTAAGGTTAGTGTACTCATGAAATGTCATTGTCCAAACCATCTTTGGGAAGAAAATGGGTTATATTAATAATTATGCCAGAACAAGAGTCTCCAAACATGATCAACCTAAGCAAACTAAGCTTTTTGGCGATGCTACCCAAGTTAGAAAAAAGATTAAAATGAGGGGGGACTATTGCAGAAGTCAAAGATGGCTTTATTTTATAAAAGGGGAGATTCAATTCTCCCCTTTTACAAAGTATTGTGTAACCTGAGAGAACAGTGACACCAACACAAATTAATAGTTAGAATGTTTTGCTACGGTTTTAGGAAATATAATGAGTCATAGCCATCAATAAAGTAATCTTTCTGTGTGTGAAAACTATGTTTTTGGCACAATGCAAAATTTGCATTGTTCTAATATCCACTTTCTATTAAACATTTGTCCTGGTTGGGGCAAACTATCTTAACATGTAAGTCTAAATTGTTCTTAAAGTATTTAAATTATGCTCTTTTTTACTCAATTACTGAATCATCACTTGTTGCTATCCATAGTTTTATGGTACTTTGTGGGCTCCTCATATAAGAAAAATAAGTAGGAATCAAATTGGTTGACCATTTCTTTGCCTATACTTTGGTATTGAAGGGCTTGAGTGAGCAAAGTAATTAGAGGTTTCTGAGCTTGACTTTTTCCCTGGAAGCTCACCAAGCTATAGAGACCCAGTGCTCCTGAGACATAGGGCAGGGAAGAAATAAATCCTCTTCAGTCCCTGCAGTCCTTCGTGAGAGCCAAAGAAAAATATTTTTCTAGTGGAAAATTCTCAGATGGCATAGTAAATTCACAGGCTCTCCGTGGAGGTACAAAATTGAATGAGGAGAGAGACTACATGGAGAAGAAGAAAGCACTCCTTTTTGGAGCTCTACTATGTGCCAGGTATTTAACATATTACTTCATTTACTAATGGCCTGTAAAAGTGCCGTTAATCCTGTTTTAGGACATTTAGGATCAGAACTAATTCAACTTGCTGAAGGTCGTGAAGCTTGGAAGTGCCAGAGTTAGGTTTTGAACCCTGATCTTTTAGTCCAGAGCATTGTGGCTGTATTCTGACGCCTCAGTCCAGTTTGGGATATCAAAGACACCATGCTTACTGTGACCCCTTCCCACCCCTCAAACAGGATGTCTCCCTCCTCCTGAATCCCAGATCTAAGACTGGTCGGAGAAAGAAACAGGAAGGTCTGAATCCCTGAGAGAGAAAAGTCAGGCCCTTTGGGAATACAGGTCAGAAAGGTATTTCGTAGAAGAATAAGGTAGATATTAAAGTTAAGTCACTAAATTGTTGGGCTAAAAGAGCAGGGAGTCAAGGTTTTTCAAATCTCCAGGCAGTTTTTTTCACAGCCCAATGCAATTATCATTTTGACACAGCACACTTATTGGGCTTTTAACCAAGTCAATTATGATTTTATTCATCACAATTCAAATATAGATTCATGGCAACATATGTAGAAAACATGGCTTCAAATATTGTTTCATCAATCCTTTCCCATGCTTACAAGCCATCCCATGTTTTTAGGCCTCAGCTATGTAAATAGAGCTGTTTCTGATTAGCAAAATTAGCTTCCACTCCCTTTTGTGTTAACATGTAACACAAAAGTCTTCACTTGAAGATAAGACTGATTGCTCTCTTGGAGAAAAGAGCTTTCAACAGGAATTACAATTAATTGGAAAAGTTTCCATTGAGCTATAAACCACAGGGTGTAAAAAAAAAAAAAAGGAACAAGAATGAAAAATTATCAGAAATTTAATATTTTATTCTGAAAGGTAGCAAAGATTTAATAGCAAGGGTAATTATGCAGTTTATATTTATCTGTCATATTTTTCTATCAAGATACTCCAAAAATGTCCATAAGATTATAACACTTTTCCGTACTCACAACTGTAAACCTACTTTTGCCCACCCCTGTGTTTTTCAAATGACTGGAAATGGAGGCTTCATCCATTCTTTCATTCATTCATCAATTTTTTAGCATGAACAATTCTTTACATCAACAATGTGCTTGCCATAGAAAATGCAGAAATGGATAAGACAAACACAGTGGCTACCCTCATGGAGCTCATAGATTAATAAGAAATATAAAAATGTTGTAAAAGTACCCAGTCTTTAATGTTCAATTCTTTGGCAGTAGAAGTCTAGGCAGACATAGCCAGGGTATGTGAAAAGAACAACAGACTTCAAATCAGAAGACCAGAGTCCCTGCCTCAATTCTGCTGGTAACTCCATGATATATTATTTAGAACTATGCTAGAAATAATAGAAACCAGCTCTTACAAGATTAGGCAAAAAAAAAGGGAAATTTATTATAAACATATGTTAGGAGTGATATTTTTTAACACATATATAGTACCAATTTCTCTCAAAACCTCCTATTCCTTTTCTACCCCCTCCCAAATTTCCAGGTTTTTGTGATGGGCGATAAAGATAATGAGAACAAAGAACAAGAGAGGAGAGCCAGTGAAAAATAAGTGAAAGTAATGAGACATAAATTCATGCATATTAAAGTATAAAGGAGACTTTTTGAAATTGTCATGTGAATAGTCCCAAAATAGGCATGAGGAACTGGGAAGTTGATGAAAGTGGTTTAAAAAAAAATGTTTTAATGGGTTATGAATTGATCCTCAAGAGATCCAAGGTAAGAATGAAATGCCTTTAAAAGTATCCTACATAATAAAAGCCTAATATGCTAAGTGTCTGGTCAGCTGGTCAGCCATTCAACCAATCAAAGCATAATATGCTAATGATATGCTAAGGCTGCTCACTATGACATGCACTGACCACCAGGGGGGCAGATGCTCTGGTATGTTAGCTTGCTGCTGGGGTCTGGCCGATTGGGACTGAACAAGACAGGCCGGACATGCCCTGGAGCCCTCCCGCATCCCTCCCCTGCCCGATTGTGCACCGGTGGGGTCCCTCAGCCTGGCCTGTGCCCTATTGCAATCTGGGCTGAGGGAGAGAGACCCCCCCCCCGTGCCCCCGAGTGCACGAAATTCATGCACTGGGCCTCTAGTCTTCTATATGTTATTTTATGATTCTTGCACTGGATCCAGTAAGAGCCCTATTTTCATTCAATAAGTTCTTTACTTCATTTTCAAGCATTATATTCCAATAAAAAATCAGAGGTGTCTTTTCTAGTCTATCCAACTTCTGCCCCAAGCTCTATCACAGATGCAAATCCATCTCAGGAACCAGGGTCAATTATACAGCCTAAAGTCAGGACTTCAAAACATGTCTCCCTCCCCTCTCCTTCTCCCCTACCCTCTCTCCTTCTCTCCCCCCTCCTCCTCCTGCTTGTCAAGATGGGCAGAAGAGCAGCACCCCAGAGCCCTCTGGGGCAAAACAGTTTGATTTTTGGTCTAATTTTCAAATTCTCTTAGAAGGACCTCTGATTGGCCCAGTTTGAGTCAGATATCTACTCAGAGCCCAATCACTTAAGGGAAGGGAGCTCAACCCTGCGAGTCTTTCAATCATCCTGAACAAGTTGTTGCTTTTGTTCCCGCTGTGTGTTTTTTTATTTATCTTTATTGTTGAAAGTATTACAGATGTCCCCTTTGTTTGTTTCTCCCATTGACCCCCTCCACCCTGCGCCTGGCCCTCCAAGGCCTTCCCCACTCTATTGTCTGTGTCCATGTGGTTTTATTGGCTCAGCTGTAAAAATAAAGATAATATTAATTATCCAGCCTTAGCAGAATTATTGTCATTTTTAAAAGAGTAAATATAGATAACAATGACATGAAAGCTAAGTTCTCTATTTTTTTATAATTCATTTACAGTTAACATTCACTATATTAATTTCAGATATACAGCATAGTGATTAGACATTTATATAACTTACAAGGTGATCCCACTCAATAAGGCTAGTACCCTAAATTATACTTTACATTCCCATGAATATTTTGCGACTATCAATTTGTACTACTTAATCCCTTTGTCTTTATCACCCAGCACCTCACCTCCCTCCCATCTGGCAACCATCCAGTTTGTTTTCTGTATCTATGAGTTTATTTCAGTTTTGTTTGTTCATTCATTTTGTTGTTTAGACTCCATGTATAAGTGATATCATATGGCATTTGTCTTTCTCTGTCTGACATATTTCACTTAGCATAATACCCTCTAGGTTCATGCATGTTATCACAAATGGCAAGATTTCATTCTTTTTTTGTGACCAAGTAATAATTTTCAAACGCATTTTTTATATTAAATGTCAATGAAGAATATTCAAACCTATAGGAGGACCTTAAAAGAATTTATTTGAGCCAATTTTTTGAGGCCATCCCCAGAAGCAAGGTCTCAATGAATTGAGAAAGTGCTCCGGAGAATGGCAGTTTTACAGTTGGAATCAAAGGAGAAAACTTAAGGAAAGTTATATGAAATCAATTGGTGGTAGAGTAAGGAAGTGGGAGAAATCAAAGGGGAAATCTCTAGGATTGTATTAAAAAGTGAAATGGGGAGATACACACTTCTTTTACATTGGTTGGTACAGAATAGTTAACAATTGACATTTACAGTAGAGATGATATGTAGGCAACAAGATAACAATGAGGAGTGCCTGGAAAAGATTCCTCTTGCGTTTCAAAAGTATTTTATTCTGGATGACCAATGGACAGGGCTCCCTTAAGGCAGAGACTGTAGGCCTGGGACAGTGACTACTTATCGGGTTTGCTACAAAGCCCTTTTTTGTCCACATAAAGTACTTAAAAGTGATGTGATTGTTAAGTATAATAACTAGTAATACCATATTGGTACCAACCTAGTATTAAACAACCCTTTTGACTTAGACCTTCGGGTCCACTTGGGTGTTCAGGTGAGAGGATTAAACTAGGGAACCTCTTCCCACAAAAACACTCACACATTCCTAGAGGCAACCTTTTACATATGATTTCAGGGGCTCCATAAACCCACTAAAGCCCCCCTAGGTGACAAGAATCTCTTCTCTAGCTAAAATACAGAGAGCACCATCAGAGACATAGTAACCTGCACCTCTTCTCTCCATTCTGACAAGAAAGGGAAAAGCTACTTTCAACAGTTTTCAGGGTCAGAGCTGAACAAGAGAAGAAAATCAGAGGCAGAGAGAGAGAGAGAGAGAGAGAGAGAGAGAGAGAGAGAGAAAGGACCCACATCCTCTTAAAAGGTAACAAATTTCATTTTCATCTTTCCAAAGACCATTTCCTTTTCAGATTATCAAACAGTAAGCACTCTCCCTTGTATCATAATGGAATGGGAACTAATGTGCATCTGTCTTACATATTCCCTTTAGTAGAAAATTGTGTTGTTGCTTTAATTCAGGAGACTAACACTATCCAATATAATAACTCATATTATCAGGTTCTACTATAAGACAACAAAAATCTCAACATAAAAGTTACGTAATACAATCAGAGATCTGTATGAAAATGAGATGTCAACATGTCCACTCAATTTGCATTGAAAGATGACTAATTTCTAGTCAGCTTTGGTCTCAGTATGTTTGGATAGTCTTCTAATTAAATCAGAAATTTTATTATTTATTATGCTAATAGTTTAACCTAATAAAAAAAAGTAAGTAGATAAATTGGATGAGCATAACATGCAATCTAGATAATTTGGGCCAAACCCACATTACATAAATAGATCTCTAGCTTGAAGTATATAAAAATTGTCACATCTACCAACATAGAGCTGAAGATATTTCAATAGGTAAGGACAAACTGTCAAGTCATACTTGTTATTGATCATCATATGCCATCTAATGTACTAAGTCATGTGGACACTAGCTAGCAGTGTCTCCCAATTTAATGTTTAAATTCAGATCAGCCTAAAAGTGAATAAACCTGGAAAATCGTTGGAACTCCTTAAGTCAGCGGTCCTCAACCTGTGGGTCGCCAACCTGTGGGTCGCGACCCCTCTGGGGGTCGAACGACCCTTTCACAGGGGTCGTCTAAGGCCATCGGAAAACACATATATAATTACATATTGTTTTTGTGATTAATCACTATGCTTTAATTGTGTTCAATTTGTAACAATGAAAATACATCCTGCATATCAGATATTTACATTAAGATTCATAACAGTAGCAAAGTTACAGTTACGAAGTAGCAACGAAAATAATTTTATGGTTGGGGGTCACCACAACATAAGGAACTGTATTAAAGGTCGCGGCATTAGGAAGGTTGAGAACCACTGCCTTAAGTGCCCTATAGCATTCATTTGCTAAATTGTACCCAAGTTTGCTTTCATTGACCCTGAATTAAAGTTCTAGTTATGGCATGTACTAGCTGCATGACCTTCAGCAAGTTACTTAGCTTCTCTGCACCTAAATTTTCTTATCTATAGAGTAATAACTACAAGGACTCTGCGGGGGGCCAGGGACCGGGGGCCCAGCACCCACTTACAGAGGCCAGGGGAGCCCCGAGAGGTGAAATATATATATATTTTTTTTTTTTTAATGTGTGGCCCTGACCAGGTGGCTTGGTTGGTTTAAGCCTCCTCTGGTCCACCAAAAGGTTGCAGGTTAGATTTCCAGTCAGGGCACATACCTGGGTAGAGGGTTTGATCCTTGGTCCCAGTTGGGATGTGTATGGGAGGCAATCAATTGCTGTTTCTCTCCACCCCCCCGCCCCCTTGGGTGAAGATTAAAAATTTTAAAAATGTGTGTACTCCATATAGTGACAAATACATAGTACATATTCAACGAATAGTAAATTGTTGATATCAAGGATTGATGCAGTCCTACAAAGCTACTGAATTATAAATTTGCCTCTAAATGTTGGGGCACTGGAAACCATTTCTACATGTGGAAATATAAACTAAATAATATGTGGATCTTCTAAACTATTAAAAGAGCAAGAGTCATAAGAATGTTTGTATCCATAATCTCACCTCTAGAAGTGTATTCTTGATAAATATGTCACAGAGGAAAAATTAAAATGTGTAAATGTATTTAATATAAATTTATAATACTATAAACTGCAA
>NW_006295491.1:3656998-3664174 GCF_000327345.1 Myotis davidii | reverse complement strand
AAAAAGAGAAATTTTAATTTATTATTAAATTATTTTAATAATTAAAAATAAAATAAAGCTAAATGGGAAATGTAAGAACACAAATTGTATCTAACTAAAATTGTGAGTATGCACACAGTGTGTGTGTATATGTACATTTGGGGAAGAATATACAGAGATGTGCTGAGCTGACCTGTATTGGCTTATGAGAGCCAACTGTTACATTTTCAAAAAATGTGCAGCCATTTATTAAACACAGTCATTATTAAAAATTAAATTAAGCAAGTACCCATATAGTGAAAATACTATGTAACAGAATGCTACTGCACCTCACCTTATTTAGTGTCTCACTGATAGTCTGAAATTTGCCATGACAGAAGTGTTTATACCAAGGAAATTGACAAATGCTTCAAACCAGGGCTGATATTTTTTATTTTGTTGATGGTCTAGACATAAGAAAGCAGTAGAGAATATGTTAATAATGCAAATTAAATTTTAAAGTGTGTACTATCTGTTGTCATTACATTGTGAATGACATTGAAAACTGAGGGAATATTTTCCCAGTATTTAAAAACTATTATCCAATTTAACCAAAAGTTTGCTGCTCTCATGACAAATAAGTGAAGTTATAATACATTTTTGTTTTCTCTTTCTTCTTAGACATTAATGTTGATAATGAAAATATCAACCAATGTTCATGGTAGACCCACACTTAAGGAGCTGGTTGTTAAACATTTGAGCATCATAACACTTTGTGTACCTATAAAACTACTGTTAATGATGGTGAGAAAGCAACTCATGAACGAAAATTGCACGTGAAATATTCATTTTAAACATTTCCATTTAAAGATAAAATAATAATTTTAAAAGTAAAAGACTACAACAAATATTTTCAGAAAATTTAATATTTTTCAAAAGAATTCACATTGTGATGCAACAATAATTTCCCTCTTAACTTTCCTTTCTCCTCCTTCCCTACTATGGGGCTCTGTACTATTTTACCATCCCTGACCTTGTATAATCTTGTGTGGAGTCAGAAGCCAAACAAATGATTATGCAAATAAATATTTAAATGTAAATTTTGTTAAATACTATAAAGGAAAAGAGCAGGGAACCTTGACTACGAGAACAGAAAGAGCATCTTTTAGAAAGTGACTTTTAAGCTGATACCAGAAGAAAAAAATATGAGTTAAGCCAAGAAAGATAGTAGAAAAGAGCATCCCAACCAGAGGGAACAGCATAAGCAAAGGCTCTGAGGAAGGACAAAGCTGGAGCCATTGTACAGGACTTCACAGACTATGGTAAGGGCTTTGATTGTTATTCTAAGAGTAATAAGAAGTCATCACTGACTCTTACAATTTCTCAGGGAGTAGATACAATGAAAATTAAGAGTCCAGTTAGCACCACTGGGTTCCAGGTTAGAATTAAGCACATTGTAAAAAGTGATACAATGAAGTCTTTTTTTCTTTTGCTTTACATTGCACTTTGTGATAATAGGTATAAAACAGAGAGAGATCACAGGGTCTCCGTACAGAACGCTCCCTATATTCAGCTGAGATTTAAATCAGATTTGAACCTGGTCCTTTGAGATTCAGATACAATTACCCCTGAGCCACCCATCCCACATAGTCCAATCTCCTTCCACGATTTTTGCAGATTCTTAGGGACTTCAGTTTGCCTGGTCACTCTGGAACATGAAGTTATTCAAGGAACGTCTTGTAAATTTTCTACCCAACCCTTGAAGCAGCCTTGTCTAACCTTTTCCCCTCTCCCTCCCTTCCTCCTCCCTTCCTTCCTTGTTTTCTCCCTTCTCCCTCCCCTTTCTCTCTCTCTCTCTCTCCCCCTCTCCCCCCACCTCCCTGTCTCCTAAAAGTCATGAATTCATTCTGAAACCTCCAATTCCAATTCAGTATTGCAGGGTTTGTCCTCATTTCTCTATTTCCATAGCTAGAATTCCCTTTTCTTACAATGAAAAACCTGGCTCCCATTATCCTCAATATATTGACCTCTTTGCTCATCCTTAGAATACATAGAATACCCACGAAGAAAACAGTCTTCTCCATTAAGAAACATAAAATAAAATAAAGAAACTGCAGTTCAGAATGCTTAAATGGTTTGCTTGAGAGATTAGTAAATGTCTGAGCCAAGAATCTACTTCTTTTCTTCTGATTCCCTCCATTTGTTTTTCTCAAGACACAAAATAAAATAATGACTCAGTATTTTATCTCCCCTTATAATTAATCAGTCCTACACTTTCAAACAGTACTTGAGATGTCAGAAACATAAGGGAGTGTGCATGTTGCCAGTTTGGACTAGACTCTTGGGTAAATTCTATACTTTTCATGAAGCAGACATTCAAATATAGAAGCAATTTTAAATATAACATGACTTTTACTGCACTTCTTTAAAAAATAGCCAATGGTATTAGTGAATTAATTTTAATTCCATGAAAATAGATTGTGGTAAGCTAATTTTGACACCCATGGACCTTTTCTCTACCTTCTACCCATCCACACCTCAAAGTAGGCTGAGCAGTGAGGGTAAAAATTAGCCCCTCTCCAGATGGGTGGGGTGCTTGACAATCATAGGGGTTACGACTCTAACATTTGAGATCGTACATGGAAATTTTTATATAAATTAAGGTTGCAACTACACTGTATTGTCACCTTTGTGGGCCCAGGTATCAGTAGGCAGGTTGAGGCTTAAAAGTATAGACTGAAAATAGAAGCAGTTTTGATTTTTTTTCCTTGAGCAAGAATATCTAGGTAAGAAGCACTGTAATTAGAATGTATACAGTAATTACAACTGTGCTAAAAGAGCATGGGTATTATACTCCCCCAAATCTATTATTGCTTGGCCTTCGAAGCAACCATTATGCTACCATGATGCTGACGCTGTAATTAGAAGATAGGTCCTACCAATACATTTTGGCAAAACAGAGTGAAAAATCCCACCCTTTTCCTCTCTGGCAGAAGGAGTGAGGGGATCTTGCCCACAATGTTAAAAATGAAGAGGTGTTAGAACTAAATAGGAAAAGCAACTCTCTCACTTTGTGGGCCCCTGGAGCACCGTTCTGCTGACTTTCCCTTCCCGGGACTGCCTCCCGCTAGCAGGACAAAGTCACAACAGAGTGTGAGGTACGCAGGAGTTAATGAACTGTCACTTATTACTTCTTTGAAAAAATAGTCATTGTCCTAGAGGCCTTATTTGTAAAAGGGATTTTTAAACGGACTCTTGGGGATTAAAGTTTTTGCCTTCTCCCACTTCCCCCCAAATCTATTGATAAAACAGAATGCTGTGGTCTGCGGTGGATGGTGGGATGTGATGAGGCTGGTGGAATATTGTCTCCAAGGTCAGTCTGTCTCCCACCTTCCCCAAGGACATCAGAACCTGGGTTGGAGCCCAGAGTCTCAGGCCCTCTCTGGCCAGCCTGGGAAAAAGCATACTTGGTGAGCTCTACCCAGTTTCTTAGGGCATCAGTAGATGATGTGTGCTTCTATCTCCGTCTCCCAGGGCTGACAGGCGACTGGCTCTCTGAAGCTAGCCTGAACTGGCTTAAAACTAACTCCTGTCATTGATGGAGGAATGAATGAACAAAGTGTGGTATAATCATACAATAGAACATTATTCAGCCTTAACAGGGAAGGAAATTCTGACACATGTTACCACACGAATGAACTTAGAAAACATTATGCTAAATGAAATAAGCCAGACACAAAAGGACCAGTACTGTGTGATTCCACTTCTGTGAGGTGCCTGGAATAGTCAGATTCATAGAGAGGGAAAGGAGACCAGTGACTGCCAGGGGCTGGGGGAGGAGAGACTAGGGAGTTATTGTTTAATTGGCACAGTGTTTTGGTTTTGAATGGTGGAGAGGTTCTGGAGATGGATGGGGATAACTGTTGCATAACAATGTGGACACAGTTAATGCCACTGAACTGTACACTTAAAAACGATTAACATGGCACATCTTTTTAACATGGTAAATTTTAATGTTTCTTTTACCACCATTTTTTTAAAAAGTAGCTCCTGTAACCTATAGGCCTTAATTGTTAAGTTTGAAGTGAGTTCCATTGTCACATTTTCTCATCATTATCTTAAATTATTATTCAAAGTAAAATGCTAATGAATAATGAGACTTAAGAGTTCTTTGGAGGACCTTGCTATTCTCCCTACAGACATGCATTTCTCATCCTCCCTTATAGGAACATTGGTCCTGCCTCTTTAACCCAATTGAAATGCTTTTAGTCCTTCTAAAACAAATACTCCAACTTCAGTTGTTCGCAGCTGTTCTTCTAAAAAAGGAATGGACTAGGTCATTGGACCAGAACACTGGACAATGCCTTCATTGGGTTCTACCTTATAAGATTGACATGTCCCTTTCCTGGTAATTCTAGGCTATAGTAAGTAAGTCCCACCTACTCCACTAATTCTTCCCATAACTTCCCCATCAGAAGTCATCGTTCTTTCTCTTTTACCCACACATTTTGTGTGTAACTGTGTTGTAGCTTTCCCTAAGGCACTTACTTATATGTCTCACTGGAATGTGAGCACTCCGAGAGTAGATAAGTTCAACCACATGATACTGGAACAATCTGACCATTTTTGTTTGACCTATAAAACAAAAAATTCATACAATGCAACTAAATGCTATTGTATGTATTTACTACTGTATTAAAAATAAATAATTATGCAATATTCATCTTTGTGTACTTCATAGCCTATATTGCAATATTTTGCAATAATAGGTGCTCAATGAATAATGCACAAAAGTCTCACATGAATGACATACTGCACAAAACCATGAGATGAGGTTCAGGGAGGGGTTAAAGATCCTCAGAGAGGAGGGGGAGGAGAGCACAAATTTCTGAGTCCTTTTTTAAGCTGGAAAAGACAGGGGAAAACCTCTGCTTTGCATGCATGTATTTATTCTTCTCAACTCCCTGGCAACCATTACTTTCCCCATTTGACCCTTACGGCACTGAAGCTTAGAAAAGTCTGTGATAACTTGCTCAAGTCCCATAGCTGGTATGTGATCCATTTACTTGTCATACTTTAAATCCTTACTCTACATCATGCTGGGAAGCTATTTTAATTGATGAAACAGTGTTTTCTCTCTTTGGAACAATATTTGTGACAGGTCAATGGAAATCAGGTGATCATCAGCATATAAATACACACTGTTCTCACGAAGATATGGAAATATTGGATTTTTCCAGAGTTAAGCTGGCAGAAGAACTGTGTACCTGACCAGTCATAACCCCCATGTAAATAGAAATGGATGTGCTAGGCCCAGCATCTGCTCATCCCTAGAAGTGCTTGGCTCTACCTGCTTGTGTAACGAAGAGCCCTATCCATTGCCGCTCATCTCTAAATTCCCAGAGCTCTCCCAGACTCACCTTGAGGGAGGCCAGGCTTGGGCCCAATCTTCATTACACACATAGTGGTAGGACCTACGGCAGCCCTGTACTCATGCCTAAAATGTCTGGACCTACAGAAGTTCTGCCCTAGGTAGGTTCTAGTACCAGGCATTTAATCTGGCTTCCCCAATGTGGCCATGTAATCAGCTAATAAGTGTTACTTCTTATGTAAGTATGACTTCTTATGTAATATACATAAGAGAAGTATGTATATTACAAGGGTCTGTTTTGTGTTAGGTCTCTTCTAGAACCTGGGGAACCCATGGTGAACTAAAGTGCCAGATTTTAAGAAGTTCTCATTCTTTTGGGGACTTGGAGCCTTTGCTCTTAACCCCTGTGGCATATTTCTAATTTCACTGGCCAATTAATATATTTGTATTCTAATTTCTATGGGAATATTTGGTAAGAAAAGAGGAACTGAATGCACAGGGATCAGTTGTAACAAAAACAGTCCCAAATGCTGCATCTTCAAGAATTCTAATATCATTCCTAAGTAACACAGGAGGGTGTGTTGGGCATGATTCAGTGAAGGAAACAGAAACCACTCTTAAACAGAGAAGGACTAAATACAAGGAATTAGGTGCTAATGAAATGTCTGGAAGAGCTTGGTCTCTAGAAATGAATCCTGAAGCCACTTCTTAGAACCAACTCACTGGGAAGCCATTCTTCAGAAGCTACCATTTGAACAACTGGGTTCGAGAACATTTGGTCATAGCTGTAGCGGAGAAATTAGGAAGTGGGAATCAAGAAGCTGCACACAGCATTCAGCTTCCTCTCCACAGTAACTCCTCTCCATACACAGAAAGCTGGGTGATGAACATCGTAACATTATGACCAGAAAACTTCACATTTCATGACCTTATTTGCCCATGGAATAGGGCAAAAGTCAGGGGAAAAAATGGCCTCTCCTTCACTTCTGCCTCCCAAATCTTATCCAAATACACCAAATTGGAGGAATCTATTATGGGAAATTAAATGTTCACCTTTCCGCACCCTGTAGTCTAGAAAAACATACCAGAAGAATGGTTAAAAATTGAACTTATTTCCACCCAGAAATACTGAGTTTACCATGTTGAGTGGTCACTATGGGATTAAGTCTTATCAGCTTAGTGCCTAATACAATGTCTGGTACATATTAAATGCTCAACAAATCATGCATAAATGAATGAATAAATGCATTGTGGACATCATAAAAATGAACAATAATGACTCCTTTCGTTTATCCTCTTTAAAAAATATTCCTAAATGATGTAGTGATGGTGGGTTGTCCTCTTATTTCAAGTTCAAGTTGAAATATTCTTTTTTATTGAATTTATTGGGGTCATATTAGTTCACAAAACCATGCAGGTTTCAAGTGTACAACTCAACAAAACATCATCTGCACATGGCAGTGTGTGTGTGCCTATCTGTATTGTCTCATTTCACTTTTGTTTCTACCTGAGGAACTTTTAGAAAACTCAGCAGTTAAAATATTTTTTTTTAAATAGAAGAAAGCTAGATTTTTCTCCTTCCTTTTGTTAGATATGAGTCTCCCTTTCAAACTTTTGTGGTTGTTGCTAAATGTTTCCTCCAAGGAGAAGTCTTCCTTTTTGTTTATTTTTAGAAAGTAGAGGTTGCAGATAGAGAAAGCTTTTGAAAACTGGAATCTCAAAAGGGAACTTCTAAGCAGTGGCTCTTTATCCAGCCTAATATAGCAGCAACTTTGAGTAGGTTATATAGTCCTGCAGTGAATCGCCCTCTGATCCTCTGTGTTCTGACCAATACGGCATTAAACAGC
>NW_006295491.1:3653048-3656951 GCF_000327345.1 Myotis davidii | reverse complement strand
TCCCTTTGCCAGATAGACAACCAGATTCATTTACCTCCCCACAACAAAAAGTTTATCTCCATGTTTTCCTTGCTAAATGGAAACCAATTAGGATTGTCACTAAGTTATGTAAATTTTTACCATAGAATATTAGAACCAAAAGGAATGTTAAGAGTCACACCATTCTATCCTCTTGTTTGTAGGTGAGGGAACAGACAAGTTGAGTATTATTTTGTATACTCAGCATCTTCTTACTTTGTTGATATTCTCTCACATGTATTTGTTCACTCAGTAAATGTCTAGCATGTAGGACACACAGGTCTGTGAATGGTCTTGTATGGAAATGCTAGAGTGTTTTTAATCATATGCCCCATGACTACATCTAATAAGCCACACACAAGTTTAGCCACACAGAGCTATAATCCGCTTTGCAAAATGACATAAACTTTCATGATTTCTTATTTCTTTTAAATATTTTTTGATATACTAGTCTTTTGATTGATTTCAGAGAGGAAGGAGAGGGAGAGAGATAGAAACATCAATGGGTTACCTCCTGCATGCCCCCTACTGGGGATCGAGCTGAAACCTGGGCATGTGCCCTGACCAGGAATTGAACCATGACCTCCTGGTTCATAGGTTGATGTTCAACCACTGAGCCACACCAGTGGGCTTGATTGCTCATTTCTTACTTGAGATTTCCTCCACCAGATTCCATGCCTCACTCTTTTCCTATCAAAACCCTATCCATTCTTCAAAGCCCATTCAGTTTTAATTATTATAATGGGCTGAATGTTTTCAACCCCACCTCACAAATTCACATTGAAGTCCTAATGCCCAACATGATGGTTATAGAAGCTGGGAACTTTTAAGTCATGGGGGTAGAACCCTCATGAAGAGGATTAGTGCTTTTATAAGAGATCCCACAAGTTCCTTCTTCCTTTCCACCAAGATAAAATGAGAAGTCTGCAACTTGGAAGGGAGTCCTCATCTGGCCATGCTGAAACCCTGAACTGACATCCAGCCTACAGAATAAGCTACTCAGGCTATGGTAATTTGTTATAGCAGCCTTAACAGACAAAGGTGTTACTCAATTAAGACACAAACTCTGCAATCACAATTAATTGCTCCTTTTATGAATTATCATAGGATTTTCTTGACTTCTCTATTATGATATGTATTAGGCTGACTTCTGGTGAAGTAGATATAATTAGATGGATACACATCTATTTTTCTGTGGTTCCAGCAATTTGGTGAACTAAGCTAATTTGGAAGCCCTCCAGCTACAAGCCCTTAGAAACACTGGGTAAAGACAACTACAAGAACAGCAAAAGTTATTTTTAACTGCTCTTTCCAGAAAGAAAAGGAACCTTCAAGTGATAGAAACATGGAGGGAATCAGAAGCCAGACTGATATATATGAGAACTGAGGCTGATGGGAGCAGTGTTGTTGGTTCCAGGTTTGTTCCAGGGTTTAATCCTCGGGAACAGATGCCTTCTTTGGCCCAGCTGAAGGGGAAGGCAGAAACAGAGATACCTCCTTACGGGTGTAGTAATGTACCCTGTGAGTCACACAAGGAAGCCTCAAGAACTTGAATTAAAGAGTCGCATTTATTGCAAATCCGGGACTATGAGGGGGCATTTCCCAAATCTCATAGTGCCCTCCCCAGCCCCAACACCAGATTTATATAGGCAAAGATCACAAAGGTATTGATTACATCCCAGGGTTTGGAATGAGGGGCCTGGTTTGCAAAAAAGCAGTTTACAGAAGCAGACTTAAGCATGTTATCTCAATTATAATTTTGGGTCTCTGGATCCCTGAGTTGACAGAAACACATTATCTAGAGCCCTCGGGTCTTGGGACCACTGAGTCAACAGGGACACCTTATCTGGAGCCCTCCGACCTTGGGATAATTGTGCTGTCCTTCCCAGGTACAGAAGAATGTGCTTCGATAACCAGTATGAGCACAACCAATGGGGTATTCACATTACAATCAATAGGGTATTCAATTGAATGGGATAATTTATATAATTCAGAAAATCAAAATAACTTTTCTATTATTTTAGCAAGCAAATAAGTACAGAAACCAAACAGCAGGGTTACAGTTAAACTATAGTTTCTACCTGAGATGATTGCTACCATACTTCATGGGTAGGCCTCAAAAGCTTCAGTCCCAGTCTAAGAGGACTGAAAACTTAACCAACAAGGTAAGAAGATGACAATTAACTCTGTTTAGAGAAAAATAAGTCTTCTGAGTCCTGACCAGGAATTGAACCAGCAACCTTTTAATAGATGGATAACTCCCAACCAACTGAGCCACACCAACAAGGGCAAAAAGTAGTAATCTTTGTCTTCGATACTTTGTGGAAGTGAAATGTACCAATAGAAAGAACCAACTATTCAACCCATTTTCTCATGAAAAAATAAAGTGCTTGTGTGCTATACACGTTTAAAGTATCCATATTGGAAGTTTTCTTCTATTCATCTGATATTTTTATATAAGAAATAAGCTTGAATTTTTTAAAGGCTTACCAGTAATTTAAATGTTCTGAACTGAAAAGGTAGTTTTAATCATCCCTTCATATATAGGTACTAGAGGCCCAATGCATGAAATTCATGCAAGAGTAGGCCTTTCTTCCCCCGGCTGCCAGCACCGGCTTCCCTCTGGCACCTGGGACCCGGACTTCCCTCGCAGGCCCGGCTTCATCAGAAAGGACAACCGGTCTACTTAGCATATTAAGCTTTTATCATTATAGATAGTTGATTGAATCATTAGCCATCTAATTGAACTCCACCTCTAACCCTCCCCCCCCTCCCCCCCCCGTGAAGGCTCAAATCCTTAATCCTTTAATCACATGGTTGTCTTTTGGGCATGGCCAGACCCTCTCTGGACATTAGTCATCTCCTTTAGATGACTAATCCATTAGAATAAACCAGGGGCCCAACAGCCACCTCATTAGCCTAAACTATCAGGGTCCCCCATGAATAACAAAAACACTCCTATATATTTCCAAAGAAGTCATCAATATATTTGTAAAGTGCTATAAGAATCATGGCTGCAAAGGACAGCAAAGCTCCCAAGGTGCAACAGCAGATGAGAGACCAGTTTGTCGGAAACTTTTTCCAGTTTGGGTACAGGTTATGGGGTAGGGTGGAGAGTCTCTTTCTGAACAGTTTTGCTTTATGCCCTTTCCCCACTAAAGCTTGACAGAACACACTAGAAGTTGTAGTCATTAAAAACAATAATATAAAAAAATAATGCTCAGTTTCAAATATTCAAGTTCCTAGTCACCAGGCCCTTTCCCTGAAAAATAGTTGTTTCATCACTTTGGCTTCTGGGAGAAAAGCTTGGCACATCGTGAACAGGAATGATGAAAACATGAGGCAGCAGAAAGTCTCAGCACAGTGCAGTCTAAAAGGTTTGTCAGCATCCTTTATGTAACAAATAGTGGAGTCACTGGAAAACTACCTTTAAAAGCAGAAGTTTTTGGCCAAAATTAAAGATTTGCCAATGCATTTGAGAAATAAAGTAGCATGAAGCAAAGCCAGGAGATATTCAAGGCAAGTTTCCTTATGTAAATAGCCGCAAGGAAGTACATCTGTAATAAAATCTCATTTAAACAAATTATACTAAATAGAAATTTGCATTATGTTTCTTTGTCAAGGTGGAGGTGGGGGAAGTGAGCAAGGGAGAGGCAGTTGCCACTTGGGTAAAGGCAGCTCTGAAACGGTATTGCTAATCTGTGTGAGCCAAAGAGGAGTGTAGAGAACAAGACACTGCTGGCTTCTCCTTCGTGTTTGGTTGAACTTTTTCTGCTCACGTGGTTTTGAGAAGCCCCTTCTTGGGTATCACCAACAAAATGTTCACAGCCACTGGATGTGAAATTTAAAATGATTGCATATCAAGAGCCGAAAGAAGTCATTTCT
>NW_006295491.1:3648857-3653009 GCF_000327345.1 Myotis davidii | reverse complement strand
AAAAAAAAAAAAAAAAAAAAAAAATGGAAAAGAGATTTTGAATGGAAATTCTTGGATTCTCTATAGTATAGGAATGAAGCCATTTCTAAAGTACTCTGTGTTTGATTAAGAGGGGTTAGAAAAAGGTATAGAAAATTCACAGCCCACAGAGAGCTAAAATCAAGGATTTTCTGTGGTGAAGAATCAGGGTCAGGGACTCCTAATGAAGCCTTTTTACATCAGGATCTGGCAGACAGAGTTGGTAGACTTTGCAACCACACGGAGAATTAGGCCATCTCTGGAAGAACAAATAATTAGAAATCAGATACTCTTTCTTGATCAGGACAAAAGGGATATCTCAACAAAGGAAATCGTAGTTAAAACATTTCACTCAGCAAATTCTGCAACTTCTTAAAAGGGGAGAATTTTAAATCATGGAGTAACCCAAATTAATTAATAGTTGCCTACCTAGAGCCCCCAAATTTTGTTTGCATTAGAATTGTAATGTTAAACTATTTTTTTCCACCTCAATAAATCTTCAAATTTTTGCCAGCTGGGCCTTGATATGTACTATATTCACTAAGGAAATATCTCATGACAAGTGATTATATCTTAATTCTTATATGAGCTTCAAGGGTAAAATTCTCCAAACAGATTAATGCAAAGAGCAGGAGCAAAATATTTTTTAACTAAATAACAGCTTTCTCTTCTTTCTCTACCCCTCTTTGAAAGCAGTAATCTTTATTTAACTTGGGGATATAATGTTAGGGAATAATGTCAAAATACTGACATATTATATCACTAGAGGCTCAATGCATGAAATGTGTGCAAGAGTAGGCCTTCCCTCCCCTGGCTGCTGGCCCCGGCTTTCCTCTGGCAGATGGGACTGGGGCTTCCCTTGCAGCCCCGGCTTCATCCAGAAGGTTGTCTGGTCTAATTAGTATATTATGCTTTTATTATTATAGAGTAGAGGCCTGGTGCACAAAATTTGTTCAGGGGCGGGGGGGGGTGCCCTCAGCCCAGCCTGAATCCTCTTGCAATCTGGGACCCCTCAAGGGATGTCCCACTGCCGGTTTAGGCCTGATCTCTCAGGGGTCCCTGCGGGATCAGGCCTAAACTGGCATTCGGACATCCCTCTTGCAATCCAGGACCACTGGATCCTAACCACTTGCCTGCCTGCCTGCCTGATCGCCCCTAACCACTCACCTGCCTGCCTGATTGCCCCTAACTGCTCGCCCGCCTGCCTGATTGTCCCTAACCACCTCTGCCTTGGCCCCCACCACAGTGGCTTCGTCCGGAAGGACGTCTGGAATGATGTCCAGAAGGTCGTTCCACTGTCTGGTCTAATTAGCATATTATGCTTTTATTATTATAGATATAGATAGCCAGTCATCCAATGGAAAGGTCCATTCAATACTGAATGAGTAAGCACACTATGGTACATCCATACAGGGAATACTCAGCAATGGAGGGGGGCCTGATCGCCCCTCACCCCTTTGCCTGCCTGCCTGATTCCCCCGAACCACCTCTGCCTGCCTGCCTTCCTGATCACCCCTAACCATTCTGTCTGCCTGCCTGATCACCCCTAACCCCTCTGCCTGCCTTCCTGATCATCCCTAACCACTCGCCTGCCTGCCTGATGCCCCTAACTGCCTCTGCCTTGGCCCCCTGCTGCTGCGGCTTCGTCGTCAGACATCAGTTTTCAACCTGTGGGTCATGACCATCAGAAAACACATATAGCATGTCAGATATTTACATTATGATTCATAACAGTAGCAAAATTACAGTTATGAAGTAGCAACAAAAATAATTTTATGGTTGGGGGTCACCACAACATGAGGAACTGTATTAAAGGGTTGCGGCATTAGGAAGGTTGAGGACCACTGGTCCAGAAGATCATTTGGCTGTTTGGTCTAATTAGCATAGTATGCTTTCATTACTATAGATTGTATTCACTATTTTAAAAGGGCAAAATCTTTCATCAAGGATTTTTAAATGAGAAAATGTGTTTATGTCAGTGTCTTAAATTGAATGATCAAAGCCTAAAGGTTTAATGATGGAAGCCTGTGCTACCTGCCTGCAAGATGGCACCAATGATCCCTGACTCCTGGTGGTCAGGTCCTTGCATAGTCTCCTCCCACATTGAATTGGATTTACCTGTAACTTTAAAGATATTTGGGGAATGACATTGTATAACTTCCAAGGCTACATCATGAAAGACATGACTTTCACCATGTTCTCTCTTGGATGCTTGCTCTGGAGAAAGTGATAACACTTAAGAGATTCTAGACTGTAGAGCAGGGGTGGGCAAACTTTTTGACTCGAGGGTCACAATGGGTTCTTAAACTGGACTGGAGAGCTGGAACAAAAGCATGGATGGAGTGTTTGTGTGAACTAATATAAATTCAAAGTAAACATCATTACATAAAAGGGGTCGGTCTTTTTTTTTTTTTTTTTTTAGTTTTATTCATTTCAAACTGGCGGTAGTTTGCCCACGGCTGCTCTGGAGAGATCCTCATGGCTGGGAAATGAGATCTCCTCCCAACATCCGTGTGAGTGAGCCATCTTGGAAGAGGATCTTACAGCCCCGCTCAAATCTTCAGATAAATGCAGCCCTGTCATCATCTATTCCAATCTCATGAGAACTTGAGGAAAGCTGTTTCTAGATTCCTGACCCACGGAAACTGCTGAGATAGTACACGTTTATTGTTGAAAATCACTAAGTTTGGGATCATTTATTACTTCAGCAATCTATTACAAAGTCTTTTTCTCCCCCAAGAAATACTAATTGCAAAACAAATGAATACACCCCTTTTAGGGCATTTATAAAGTTGATCGCTTCTGTGGTCACTAGTACTCAATGAGGCCTTCTCTCAAGGAATTTGCCCTTTAGTTCCTTGTGTCTCAAAGTGTTGTACCAAGACCAGCAGTATTGGCATTATCTGGGAACTTGTTAGAAATACAGAATTACAAATTCTATCCCAGGACCGAATCAGGATCTGTATTTTATGAGATACCCCCAGTACATGTAAGAACATCTAAGTTTGAGAAGACGCCCCGATTTGACTCCTAATGGAAACCCTAGTTGTACATTACAAGCACTTGAAAAACATTATTGGAGAAGCTCATCCCCAGAAATTCTTAATGAATTGGTTTGGGTTGAGGTCTATCATGGCTGTGGTTCTAATTATCAGAATTTTCCTCCCTCAAAAAACTACATTGAAGCCTCAGATCAGCTCTGACTTCCCAGCATGCTCCAGTTCTGGTTCTAGAAGTCAGGGATGCCCAAGTATGATCCGGAAACTGCCCTGAAGGAACAATGGGTACAAGTCAGTTTGGATTCGCATTCTAGGGCGACTCAGAACTAGGTGCCGAATAATCCAAGGTTTCAGGGTAGCTTACACATGTATCAGAATACAACCAAACATTTTTCAGTTTCATCGTTCCTGGATGGCAAAAGGTTGGCAACTAAGATTCTCACAAGCCTTTGGAAAATATGCTTTACTGTTGACCAGACACTACTAAATTAAGATTTCCAATATGATGGGTGCTTACAAATCTTCATATTTACCACTATGTAGTAAATAGCTTAAATTGGCAACACTAAGTACCACCTGAATGTAAGAGGTGAGGGAGGAGAGTGCAGGGACTAGGGATTGAAGGTTTCTAAATTTTTTATTTTTATTTTTACTAATGCATCCCCAGTGACGGAAACACAATACCTGGCACACAGCATGCTCTTAATTAATAAGTATTTGTAGGTTAAATAAACCCCTCAAAAACCAATGACTTCTGATAATTCATGCATTCTAAGTCACTGAATGTGCCAAGTTAGTGAACCTCCAGTGGAAATTGTGGAGGTTGTTCTACCAAAGAATGTCTAAATAAAGCTCTAAATCCTTTAAAAATTGAAATGTGTGCCCTAACTCAGTGCCATATTTCAAATGTCTTGCCTAATTTGTCCTGGATTCCTCTTTTGGAGGCTGCCTGAGGGATGTGATCCCTGCCCTTGAATCTCCTTCCTTTGTGGGTTTTTTTTTTTTGCCTGTGCGTACACATTTCCCAGGCCGAGGAGCGCATGCTGCGGCTGCGCCCATTGGCGCGTGTGCACGCGGGCTTGTAGCTGTCAGATGAACCGGGCTGCCTAGGACCCAGGGGGAGCCGCTCCTCGCG
>NW_006295491.1:3634734-3648104 GCF_000327345.1 Myotis davidii | reverse complement strand
GGGGAACGGGCTCATCCCCAGCCCGGCGCACAGCGCCCACTGCAGCTTCTACCGCACGCGGACCCTGCAGGCCCTGAGCTCCGAGAAGAAGGCAAAGAAGGCGCGCTTCTACCGGAATGGGGACCGCTACTTTAAGGGCCTGGTGTTTGCCATCTCCAGCGACCGCTTCCGGTCCTTCGACGCGCTGCTCATGGAGCTCACCCGCTCCCTGTCAGACAACGTGAACCTGCCCCAGGGCGTCCGCACCATCTACACCATCGACGGCAGCAGGAAGGTCACCAGCCTGGACGAGCTGCTGGAAGGTAGGAGGGGAGGGCCCAGCGCAGCAGGTGCGCCTCAGCAGGTGCAGTGGCTGCAGGCCCGCTGGTGGGGGATGGGGGGTGGGGGAAGGGAGCCAAGGGGGTGTCTTCTAGGCCACGGGAATTGTACGTTATCTCTGCTTTTCCTTAAGCTCTGTGTGGAGCGCGCTATCCTCTGATTGTCCTTCCCAAAAGATTTGCCTTATATATAAAAAAGAAAAGAACAAAACAAAGAAAGCATCCTAAAGGGCTTTGGACTTAGGTGACATCTCTTAAAATTGGCGAACTTGTTTTTTAATTGCAAACTATTTGAAAAGGTGGCTCCCCAGTGAGGATCTGGGTAACCCTTTAGCTAATAAGCTGTTTGCTCAGCCCCCTGTGTGTGGACCTCAGTGGAGACACCTGTGGTGCCAGCCTGTGGGAGGGACCCTGTTGTATCTGCTCTATTCAGAAGGTTGTGTTGTGAAAAGCTCTAGGTTGGCTTTCCTGGTTGGACTCCCAGCAGAAGTTATATGAGCTCAGGAGGGGTGATCCTAGGCAATTGTTCTTAACCTTGGCTGCATCTTGGGTTACTGGAGATTTTAAAAAACATAGGTGCCTAACTCCCCTCTCCTCCCCCCCCCCTTCCAGGTTAGGATGTAATTGGTTTGGGGTGTGGCCTGGGCATCCCGAGTTGTAAAAGCTCCACAGGTGATTGGAATGTGCAGCTAAGGCTGAAAACCACTGTTCTAAAGGGTTTTCTGCATTTGGTTGGTAATGAGGTGAATCAAGGTCAATCTCTCTTGCCCTCTCTTCTATTGAAATTAGCTAGTAGTAGTTAGGATGATGGTTACAGGCCATTGGAATCAGCAGTTGCTTGGTAACTGCTTCACTCAAGTGTCAACCATGCTTCACTCAAAGGGACTGATTGGTTGTATGTTGTGTCATCCTTGAATTCCTGCAATACTTATTCTTCTTTTCTTTTAAAGAAAAAATAAAGCATTACTTAGTAAGTACAGGCATACCTAGGAGACATTGCAGGTTCGGTACCAGGCCACCACAATAAAGCCAGGAGTACAGTAAAGTGAGTTGTAATCTTTTTGCTGGTGGAAGGTCCTGCCTTCAATTTGTAAAGAAACACAACACCTGTGAAGCACAATAAAGTGAAATGCCAATAAAACAAGGTATGCCAGATCTAAATATCACCTGTAACGATCAGACGTTCCCCAAGTATTTGCTGCCTGCATGTTTACATACAGTCTGCCCTCATGCATCTTTCTTCATGCAAATGGCACATTTGCTTGGCAGGGAGAGGAAATTAAACTTTGAGCCAATTGTTTTTCTTATATCATTTCATCCTGTTCTTATGTTATATTCTGAAGGCACTGTGCCCATTTTACACACACACATGAGTAAAGTAACATGACTTGTCCCACAATACCTGCAGTAGATGCTCTTTCTTCTACAATTCACCTCTCATACACTGATGTGGCCACACTGAGGAGTCCTGGAAGTGGTTGAGTTTCTCTATTTGATCACTGTTGCCAGAAGTTTTCCCTTGTCTGGCTAGATGAGGACCCAGCCAAACTTAAGTTGTCTTCTTCAGCCTATGTGTGTGTTAGCGACTTCACACATTCTCTTGGTCAGTTGTGTATTTTGATTTTAAAGGCTACTTGAGGAGGTGATGCCAACTGGAGAAGTAGATGTAAAATTAAGATACACTGTTAAACAGGCTTTTATCACTCCATATCTTTATGGTGTTAGAAACGTAAGAACAACATTTGTCTAGATATTTCAAAACTGAGTAACTGACTGACTGACTGGCCCAACACTGGAGTAACAGCCCCATGGAAAGATCAAGGCAATGCCTATGGATTAAACACCCATTACTGGCATGCCCTTGGGATACTGTGCCTAGGGTGGTCTGAAGATTTTAGTACCTTCCTCTGAAGTAATTTTAACAGTACATTTGCTACATGAAATTAATGTACTCCAAAGATGAATATCATCATAGGGGGAATTTGGTCAAGATAACCATTATCACATTAATTAATGAGAACATATAGTGTACACTGAGTTATTGCCTAGGCAGTACATGGTCCACTGAGTCTAATTCTCAAACTGTAGTTTCAGCTGACCATGGAAGGGTTGGAACATTTTCTTCCCATGAGGATGAGACCCATAGAGTCCAAATTATACCATCATATGATAAATAATGATGCAACAAATATTTGCACAACAGAAATGTTTTCCTAGTCTAGCCAATTGACCACTTGTTTCCAGCAGTATTCAGTTACTGCAAAAGAAGAAAATTTGTTCACTTCTTTTGTCATAGTGGCATTTTCTCTGACAATGGATCTTTGTCTAAGTCTTGAATATTCCAGTAATGAGTGGAGTACCCTGTTGCAAGAGAGATTTTAAGAAAAAAAATCTATGCTCTAATATCAATTATTAGAGAATTTAAATAGTTTCAACTTAATTAAAATTGTGTGCTCCAGTGTTCAGATTTATCACACAGAAGAACTTATAGTTTTTATTTGATCAGTAAAAATAGGTCTGTAAATATTGCCCATGCTGTTAAAATTGACTACAAGATTCTCTAATATTATTTTTACACCATTATGGTTGACTCTCTTCCTCTCTGCCTCTTCTATCCCATGAAGTTTGTAGTTTAGGAAACATTGTTTTTCCTAAAATACTTTCAGTGACGAATAGAGAAAGTGATGGCTCAAGACTGCCCATGGCACGAACACTCATTCAGAACCCCAATCACATTGAACTCAGATAACAAAAGAAATTTGCATGGCCCAGATTTTTTTTCTGCCCTTGACGTTGAGAGTCTCTGGCAACTAAAAACAGTGTGCTGGTGTAGGCTGGCACTCCTGTGCTACACTTGGCCAGCAGGCTACGCTAGGCCTATTGGTGTACCTCACCTTGCTAGCTCAATTTCACTGGTTGGTGCTGGGTATCTCGGTAGTCCTGTTTATTCTTTAAAACCTTCTCTCAGAGGAGGACTGTTTGTCATAACCATCAATATTGGGGAAAATGAGACTGAGTTGGGTGAAGCTGTGAGCCAGCCGAGTTTGTATCATCTCTGATACATAACTGAAGCTGTCCTGATGACTCACTCTTAAGTTCTCATGTTCCAGATTAAGAGTCAGAACTCCAAGTCTCAGCTCTGTTCCATGAGTGTTCTCACCTACTGAACATTTTGGCTGTATTTGTAAAATGTTGATGTCCTAACGAGAGATGGCCAAGGATAGTAGAAATGATGGCTGACCAAGTGAAGATCCCTGGGTTCTACTGATTGTGGATTTGAGAAAAACTCACCTAGTTCCCTGGGCCTCAGTGTCCTTTTCTGTTCAAGGAAAGGTTGAAAGTTTGGCAGACCCCCTCTCCAAGTCAGATTCCTTCAGGACTAAAAGGACATGCTCTTTCTCTACCTGTGTGGCTACTTACTGAGTATATGAGGGCCTGGGCTGCCTTTCCCTAGTCAGAACCTTCCAGAAAACTGACGAGGCTGTAGCTGTCTAGCTGTCCTCCTCTCAAGCAGGGAGTGGGCGTGTAGCTCTGGTGAAGTGTTTGCCAGGAGCCAAAATAATTAATAGCCACCAGTCTCTGCCTTCACCATTCCAAAAGTAAAATGTTGTTTTGTGTTATCTCGGCCTGTTACCTCTCAGTCAGTAGTAAATAAGCTGATTGAATTTTTTGGCATGTGAGAGAATTTTGTGATTATTTTTTTATAATTCCTACTGAGCATGTTTTTATTAATTTGAGAGAGAGAGAGAGAGAGAGAGAGAGAGAGAGGCATTGATTGCTTCCTGCATGCACCTCTGACTGGGAACTGAACCGCAACCTTTTGGTGTATGGGACGATGCTCCAACCAACTGAGCCACCCAGCCAGGGCAATTTTTATGATTTTGGTAAGTGATTCTCCCATTCTTCAAGTTAACTTGAAAATTCACATGAATTAATTTGAATTTAAGAAAAGTAAAGTTCTAAAGAAATTAAGTACTTACGTTTCTGAGGTTTTCTTAGTAAATCTAGTTTATTGATCTGCTGGGCTTGGTCAATTTCTTTGAAGATGTTAAACTAAAATATAGTTACTGAGAGAGTTTTAAGTAAAAATAAGTCTCTAAGAACCCATATTGTAGGATTTTTCCCCCTTGAATGGTAGATTTGTATAGTAATAATAGAAACTTAGCTCTTGGAACTTGTTATGGGATTACATTCTTTCCTCACTGTGAGTTATAAGATACATTTGCAAAAATGAGCCAAAAGCTGTATGCATTAAAGGCATATATGATGATTGGACATGGCAATTGAACATTGAATCTTAGGTCTGCAAAGCCTTCTCTGCCTGGCAGACTATGCGGTTCTTTAAGACCTGCTTTCACATATCATCTCTCTGGGAATCTCTTCCCACACCTCGGGGACGTTGATCTCAAATAGTTGTTGATAAAGAGCATATTTTTGTTGTTTCAGGTGCTGAGGGTGCAGTTTCTTCCCTCAAGATATGTTTTTAGAGGAAAAGGTGTTAGAAAAGCCCCCCCTCTTCCCGTTAGGATGTGTGTACACACACACACACACACACACACACACACACACTTTCCAGCAAAAGTGCAGCATTGGCCAGGATGATGAAAAAAGCTTCCCAGGGGAACACATGTTGGAGCCAAGGCCTGAGGTCAAACTTATAACTCTTCCCTCTCCTTACAGCATTTTTCTTTGTCTCTATTATACCACTTATCTTTTCAGTTAGTGGTTTATTGGTCTGTCTTTTGCACTAGACTGAGAGCATCATGAGGTCAGGGATCTTGGACATGCAATAAATTCATTGAATAAATAGCCCAGAAAATTACTTTATTTCTAAATAAATAATTACTTAGAAATAAGTAATACATTTTACTTCAAATAAATAGTACAGAAAATGATCTTATTTCCCCTGGCTGTCAAGGGAAGTTTTCTATGAATTAAGTTTGAATAGGGTCGTTCCTATATAAATGTGGAAATAGGTATTTTGAAAAATTGGATTACATTTCAGTTAAATCAAAGGTGCTGTGCTCAGTCCTCATTACGGGGAGAATGCCTCTTGCCTAAAACCTGCTTCTATAAATTTGATTCTTCTTTTCATCTCATTTACTTAAAACAGGGGAATTCAGATGTGCAATAAAAAGCAGCAAATAAACTCTTCCCAGAAATAATGGGAAAAGAAATTTTAATTTGGAGAATAAAGAATTCTAAAGGATTGGGGAAAGAAAGGGAATATTTGGGAGAGCATTTATATGATTAGAGTATGCCATAATGATACTCTAGAGTAGGAGTCCCCAAACTTTTTAAACAGGGGGCCAGTTCACTGTCCCTCAGACCGTTGGAGGGCTGGACTATCATTTAAAAAAAAAAACTATGAATAAATTCCTATGCACACCGCGGTGGCAAAAACACCCAGCGGGCAGGATAAATGTTTTCGGCGGGCCGCAGTTTGAGGACCCCTGCTCTAGAGTTATAAGAAGAGATAAATATGTTACGGGGCTTTAAAATATAGAAATGGATATTTTATGGTCCTGTGAGGGGAAATTCCCTTGGGCAATGGTGGCCAAACTGCTTACTTCATTGCTGGTAGGACCAGGAGAGTTGCTGTAGGTCTGTACCCCGTAGCTAGTTCTCTTTCTCCTCACCCCACCTGCTCATGCTCCCACTTCTGTTTTTATCTCTTCTGATGAAATAAACAACTACCCTAAGGATTAGAGATTCTTTTTCTTCTTGGCATTACTGCTATGTGTTAGATGTTTTATATGCAGTCACGGTGTGAGGGACTTGACGTGTTTCCTCACATTTAACCTTGTAATATCTTGTGAAAAATGGCAGCGATGTCTTCCCTGTTTTACAGATGAGGAAGCTGAGGCTCAGAGAGGATAAGGAAATTGCCCCCCTGCGCTAATCCTAAGAGGTGGGGCTGGAAGTTGAGGCCTTTCTCTCTGGCTTTTGAACTTCTGCTGTGTTCTACCACCTGTGGGGGAATGGGGTCCATTTCGACCCCTGAGGTTTGCATAGGTCATAATAGATCAGCAGTCCAAACCTCCATCACTGTGCAGCCCAATGTTAATCATTTAGAGCTGGGAATTTAAGATTGCCGTAGTGCCTCAGTCACTGTAAGCATAAACATAAATGTTAGGATGCTGCCTGTATGGTTCCTGGAATAAAACACACCATTCTGTAGACCTGCAAGGTAGTGTCTCTGCATTCTGGTTCTGCAGAGTTCCCTTGCTTGACCTCCGTTTTCTCATCCAGTAAATGAAAGGTGCGTTAGGTAATTGCTAAAGACCCTTTGTCCTTTGAAGTTCAGCGATCTTGGGAAATTCTTCTGGCTCCGTCTGGCTCCATGTACCTCTTTAAAAGTTGGTCAGGTCGCCCGGCTGGTGTGGCTTAGTGGTTGAGCATCGGCCCATAAAACAAGAGGTCCTGGGTTCAATTCCTGGCCAGGACACATGCCCACGTTGCAGGCTCAGTCCCTAGTCAAGGGCGTGCTAGAGGCAACTGATCAATGTATCTCTTTCATCATTGATATTTCAATCTCTCTATCCCTCTCCCATTCTTTCTCTCTAAAAATTAAAGACATTTTAAAACAATAAAAATAAATAAAAGTTGGCCAGGTCTTTTGAGCAGATGTGGTTACTCAGGTTTAGCTAAAGTTCTTAGAACCCCCCAATAACTTATAAAAGGGTCTTCTTCATAGAATGCTCTGAGGAAAGGAAAAATTACAAACCCAGTGCGGGCTCATTGATTTCTTTATCCCATGCAACACATACTTCTGGCACATGATGTTTGATGATTAATGTTACTTTTGTGCCATATATACTAGTAAGATATTTTAAATAGTAGGAATAGGTGGATATAGGTATTTAAAAAATCTTTCCAGTTAAGACAGCTAGCTGGACAGTTAGCTAGATTTGCAGGAGTAGAATAAGTTCATGTGAAAATGAAGTATTTGTTGCCCTTTCATATTTTGGTTTATAAATGTTTTTGTTCAAGAAAAACAATGCAATCTATTTTAATAATGTATAATTTTCACTACTTCTAAGATGCCTGACTTGATTTTTCTCTTTAGACATCTGTCATAAGCACATTCTCGTACTTTTATTACTTGTGTGTGTGTTTAAATCCCAGGATTATCCTAAGCCCCTACATTTTTCAGTGTCTACTTTGAGTTAGTTCTCTGACATAGCTTATATTTAGTTTTGTTCATATTTTGCATTTATTCTTATGCATTGTCTTTAGTAAATTTATTTCATGTATAGTTTTAATACAGTCAGATACCTTTTAAGTTCCAATATTTTAAGGCTAGAATTTTCATCCTTTAAAACATGCTTTAATTTTTACTATAATCCAGTGTTTTATTCTGTTTGCCACGTCTTCTGCAGCCTAAATTAAATCAGTCAACTAGTTAATTAGTCAACTACTTAGATTATGTAATTTGTCAGAAGCTGCTGCTTTATAGACCAAAGGTATGGGAAAATAGTGGTTTGTGAGATCAACTTAAGTACTTTTGATTATACTATAACATTTACTAACATCTTAAACAAAGTGGCTACAATCATCTATAATTATGACCTACTATATTACCTTTTGTTTATATGTTGATTACATTATAATTACCTGCAACAAAATATATCCTAGTGGACGTTTTAAAGTATGGTCATTGATTTATCTCTTCCTTCACTATGTATGTTTTGCAAACTTCAGACTATTTTTGAATTTTTCTTTAGGAAAAAACAACACCGAGCCTTTATTGAGCGCTTACTCTGAGCCTGGTGCTGATATCCACGATCTTTATTTCTTAAAGGCAATGAATGATGTGCCCTTTCCCAATACCTTTGCTCATCATCTTGGCCTTTCTACATCACAGTATTTTGCCTCATCTGCTAAAAAATCAAGAAAATAAAAAAAAGGGAGTGTTGGAAACTTACTACTGGTTATAGTCAGGTTCATCAAGCCTCTGTGCAAGAAAGAACTTGAGAAATAGCCCAATGTAAACTCATCTCTTGTTAGGTTAGCCGTCAAGGCCAATAGCCAGAAGATTCCACATGAATCTTACAATAAAGCACTGAGCGGAGAGTCCTAGCAGGCAGTGGCTCCTTGATAAACAGTAGTGGTCCTCGGCATCTTAAAACAAAATTTGTGTCCTTGTAACTCTGCTCCCCCACTCCGTACCCCCGCACCCCCTCCCCAGGAATTCTAGAGCCACCATTTGGATCTCCATAAGGCTCATCATGCTTCTGCATGGCAGCCCTTCGGGCATTTTGAAACAGTGCTCATGCTTTCCTCCACCATTTCCCTTCCCTCCTACCCACTAAACACCTCTTTTCTGGACACACATCTGATTTCTGAGTCCTTCATCACTTGCCCTGAAGCTTTGCAGGCCATCCTCATCATCAGTCACTGACTTAAAACTGGGGCAGGCCTTCCTCTTAGATCTCACAGTGAGGTTTCAGGGATGAAGGGGAGCGGTGTTAACAAAGGACTCAAGAAGTTGGGGAGACTCTGTCCAGGAAACTTTTACCTCCACTTGGATTATGAGCAATTGAAGGACTGACCCTATACCACAGTTTATTTGTAAATATTATTAGAGGGACACATTTTGATCTGAAGGTCTCTCTCCCTCTCTCTCTCTCTTTCTTTCTCAATATCCTTATGATTGCAGTGTTTCTCAAATTTCAGCAATGTTTGGGATACTTAAAAATGAAAACTGTAAAAACCTAACAGCCAAATTGCAGAAGCCCATTATTGCCTTCATTACTTTAATTAAATTGTTACTTAAATATTTATAAATATAAAGGTAGGTGTGTACTTATGCATATAGGTCTTATACACCAATACACCCCAAACAAATTGATAATGGAAATACCAATAAAACTGTATTGGTATTCACAATAAAAATGAAAAATAGCAACATAAAGCTACAGATACTACTTGCTCAAATTAAATTGTTGTTCCCAGTGTGACCATGGTGCTGAATGCTGAGTTCAGATGGCTGAGTGATGAGTCAGTTTTGCGCTGCTAATGAGCCTTCATTCCTGCAGAGCAAAACAATGTCCTCTGGCCTTAACTTGCTGTGCACGTCTTTTCCTTAAGTCTACTTTTCCTCCTAACTGACAGCAGAGTTACAACACTTGATGCCAAAAGAGGTGAGGCTGTGGACAGAGTGGCCTGGCTGTCCTTGGTTCAGAAGCAGTTGTTCAGATGTTCCAGAATTGGGTGATATAAACATTTTAAATCTTATCATCAAAACTAGAGGCCCGGTGCACGAAATTCGTGCATGGGGGTGGGGGTGGGGTGTACCTCAGCCTGCCTGCACCCTCTCCAATCTGGGACCCATTGAGGGATGTCTGACTGCCCGTTTAGGCCTGATCCCTGTCGGACATCCCTCTCACAATCTGGAAGTGCTGGCTCCTAACTGCTTGCCTGATTGCCTCCTAACCACTCCCGTGTTGGCCTGATTGATGCCTAACTGCTCCCCTGCAGGCCTGGTCACCCCCAACTGCCCTCCCCTGCAGGCCTGGTCGCCCCCAACTGCCCTCCCCCTCCAGCCATCTTGTGGTGGCATCTTGTGACAGTCATCTTGTGATGACATCACACGTGACCCCACCTAGGCTTTTATTACATAGGATAAGCACAGAGTCAAAATCGCTCCGGTGAGCTCTTGCAGATTGTGGCATCCAGCTGGCTCAGATATGAGGAGCAGGTCTGTAGTTTTCATCCTACCAGGAGATTAGATACAATTAGTACTTTTTCAGTGAGCAAGCTTGAAGGCTTTTTGGTTAATGAGTACAATTTTTGTTTTCCTTTTACATATTTTTAAAAAATCTTAAACTCTTCATAAATTTCAATGGTGAAAAATGGATTTGTGGACATACTTCTTTGTAGATACTCAGATGTAGCTTTTGTGCCCCTTTCTCAGTAGATGGTACAGTTGGAGAAGTTGGATGTGACTTTGGGAGACAACTTCTTTTGGCCACTTGCCATCAGATGTGTTGAAAGAGCATTGGTCTTAGGGGTGAAAGATCTTATTTTGTGCCCTTAGTTCTACCCTCCAGGAAAGGCTATTATATTCATTTTGTGAATGTGACAGCATTGGATCAGAGACACAGCAAATGAGTGAAGAGTGGAAACAGCCTCCTGGCCAGAGAGATAAACTCTGTGTTACTCTAATGATCCCCATGAGTTTGAATTCTGGGCACTGTACAGTTCAGACAGTAAACTTAAGTTGCTTACACAGAGTAATAAATCAGACTTTTTCCGCACCCTGTGTTTTTCTTAACCAGCTGGGTGTAGGGGCTTCTCTCTGATGTGCCTTAAATGGAGACACACACATTATAATTTACCTGTAGGAAAATCTCCCAGATGCTGTACTGATGAAGGACATCAAACTGCCTTGTAGATATAACACATCCAGCTTTATTTTCCTTGGTTACATTCCTCTGGAAGTAATTTTTTTCATTTTGGAAGTTAGAAAAGAATTTCATTTTTTTCTGACACTAGATGTGAAGTGTCTTTTTGTCTTTCCTTTTCTATGTTAACATATTTAAATCTTTGGATGGGGGTTTCTCTAAGCTTGAGAGTCCTTGTACCATACACTCATAAACAAGTTTTCCTTTCCATCAAAGTTCAGTGCTTGCTGTCACTGCCAGAGTTAAGTATAGTTTCAATGTCCAAATTTTGTGTAACTACTTTTCTGCCATGAATGTCAAAATAGTTTATAATTATAATCTACTAGTGGTGTTAAACAGTTAATGTAGATTTTTAAAAAATATATATTTTATTGATTTTTTACAGAGAGGAAGGGAGAGGGATAGAAAGTTAGAAACATCGATGAGAGAGAAACATCTATCAGCTGCCTCCTGCACACCTCCTACTGGGGATGTGCCCACAACCAAGGTACATGCCCTTGACCAGAATCGAACCTGGGACCTTTTGGTCCACGGGCCGACGCTCTATCCACTGAGCCAAACCGGTTAGGACTAATGTAGATATTTTAATAGAGGTGGATGAGAGACTTGACTGTAACTGATAGAAAAATAGGCTAAAACATACTGTTTTTGAATTTCCAACTGCATGTGGTTGCATGTAGCTATTTGTGATTTCTGTCAGTAACTTGACATTTTAAATGTTGAGGGATTATTGTGATTTAGCTATTAAATAGATATAGAGAATATATAGAGTGCCCCCACAAATATATACACACTTGAACAACTGATGGTTAAATTTTGAAAATGAAATGTATTTTAATAAATACTGCCTTTTTAATTATTCACAGTGTATACTTTTTGAGGACACCTTATGTATTATATGTCTGTATATATAATACATACCTATATATAATACGTACCTATATGTATGTATATATATATATACCATTAATTGAAAGAGACATTACATCTGTTGGACTATAAAGGTACCCTGGACTCTTGATGCTTTGGAGTGAAAAAAGAATGTTGGTGGGTACTAGATAGTCCTCATGTCCTGCTTGTTTTCCTGTATGGCTCAGGTCACCTTTTGTGGGACTAGCATTACTTAAAAGTGTCTCAGACCACGCATGACATCTTTCAGGAGCCTGACCCTGAACCTCCCAGGTAATCGTGTGTAAACAGCTATGCTGTGGAAAAGTAATGCAAATCAATTTGTTTTGCAAATAGATATTTTTTGTCATTACTTTGACAAACATTTTTTGAGTGCTTATTACATTCCAGTGGCTGTGCTAGATGTGGGTGGTATGAAAAAGACACGTTAGTTTTTTCAAGGGGCTGCTATTCTAGGCAATGGTTTGCAATGAGGGATTGTTTGCACATTCACCTGTGAAATTTAAAAACCGTACCTCTGTGTTTTAGTGTACCGCTTTCCAGTGGTTTTGGCTCAGTTGAACTGTGGCGAGGCCTGGACATCTGTACCTATAAAACATAGTCACCTGATTTTTAAAAACTTTCTATTCCTAACCTCTGGAAGAGACAGATAAAGAATAAATGATTTTAAGTCCTGGCTTAGAGGCTCAGTTGGTTGGAGCATTTTCCTGTACATCAAAAGGTTGCGAGTTCAATTCCCATTCAGGGCACATACCTAGGTTGTGGGTTTGATCCCTGGTCAGGGCACAAATGAGAGGCAACCCATTGATGTTTTATCTCTCACATCGATGTTTCTTTCTCTTTCTCTTTCTCTTTCTCTTTCTCTTTCTCTTTCTCTTTCTCTTTCTCTTTCTCTTTCTCTTTCTCTTTCTCTCTTTCTCTCTCTTTCTCTTTCTCTCCCTCTCTCCTTCTCCCCACCCCTTCTCTTGCTAAAAAAAAATCAATTAAAACATATCCTCAGTTGAGGATTAAAAAAAAGAATAAATGATTATGCGAGACTAACATTGAAAACTGAAAACTCACAGTACAAGGGTGCTCAAGAATGATGTAATTTTTAAATTTTTCCTTTAAAATTAGGAAACATACTAGATGCCTGGTGCACAGATTTGTGTACCGGTGGGGTCCCTCGGCCTGGCCTGCGGGGATCAGTGGACCTCCGCACCACCCCAGCCTGGCCTTACCGGCCAGCTCATCGGACTCCAGCCTGCTATCTGTGTTGATCCTGCACAGCACAGCACAAAGTAGTGTGCGATAGGCAAGCGGCTGGGCGCTATGCCCACCACTCAAGCTCGCAGGGGGAGTGTCTGTGGGAGAGGCTAGTGCTGCCGTGGCTGTGCTCACCAGGTCTGGCACCTGTCTGTCAGTTGAGCGGTGTTCCTGCTGTGGGAGTGCACTGACCACCAGGGGGCAGCTCCTGCATTGAGCACCTGCCCCCTGGTGGTCAGTGTGTGTCATAGCTACTGACCGGTCTTCTGGTTGCTTAGGCTTTTATATATATAGACTAGAGGCCCACTGCACAAAAATTTGTGCACTCGGGCAGGGAGGGGGGTCCTCAGCCCCGCCTGTGCTCTCTCGCAGTCTGGGACCCCTCAGGGGATGACCACCTGCTGGCTTAGGCCTGCTTCCCAGGGGATTGGGCTCAAGATGGCAATCGGACATCCCTCTGGCAGCCCAGCAGCCCTTGGGGGATGTCCAC
>NW_006295491.1:3628075-3633993 GCF_000327345.1 Myotis davidii | reverse complement strand
TAGAGCAGCATAGTATTCCATCGTGTAGATGTTGGCTTCTGTAATTGAAACACTGTTGCAGTTCCAGCTCTGAGGCCTCCGCTGCTGAAAGCAGATATCTGGGGTTTTTTAGCTTCTATAATTGCAGCATTGTTTCTTAGAGTGCAGCTCAGAGCCCGGTGGTGGCAGGCGGGGAATTTTGGCTTCCTCCATCACCGGGGCAGCCAAGCCTCCTGTTTGCTTTAGCTGCCTGGCTGCCGGCCACCATCTTGGTTGGCAGTTAATTTGCATAGCCTGCTGATTAGCCAATGGGAAGCGTGTCGGAGGTATGGTTAATTACCCTATTTGTCTTTTATTAGATTAGATACCTACAGAAAGTTCATAAAACATACATGCACAGCCTATTGAGTTACCATGAGGCGAACACCTCCATGATTACCAGCCATGTATGCCAGTATCTGAGACTCTCTCCCTTGGTCTCTTTCCTGTTATAACTCTTCCAGGGGAACAGCAGTCTGACTCTTGCTTTTCTTTATATTTTTGCTGCAATGAAGACATCCTAATCAAAACAATTAACTGGTATCTGTTTTGAACTCTACAGAAATTGACTCCTACTGCATATAGTCCTTTGTCATCTTTTGCTCACTATTGTTCCACATAGCTTGTTTGTTCATTTGCATTACTGTTATGACCACACTGTAATCTAGGTTGGATAATGTGAATTGATTCTCATCTTTGGCTATTGAACAATACTTCTATGACAGGGGTGGGCAAACTTTTTGACTCGAGGGCCACAATGGGTTCTTAAACTGGACCGGAGGGCTGGAACAAAAGCATGGATGGAGTGTTTGTGTGAACTAATATAAATTCAAAGTAAACATCATTACATAAAAGGGTACGGTCTTTTTTTTCAATAGTTTTATTAATTTCAAATGGGCCAGATCCGGACCGTGGGCCGTAGTTTGCCCACGGCTGTTCTATGAGCATACACATATGTGTATGTGTATATAGAGAGATAATATATGTCCTGGTGCCCATGTGCATTAATTTCTCTGGAGTACTTTCCTGGGGTGGATTTCAGGGTCCCATGTTATGTATGTTGTCAATCCTCCCAGCAGTATGTGAAGTTTTTACTGCTTTTCTTTCTTGTCAGTGTCAAGAAATCTTGACAGGTTGTAAAAAGAGGTAAGGTGAAAGGAGGAGGAAGGCTATCCTGTATAATAATCCTATATAATAAAGAGGTGACATACAAATTGACTCTCACTCCATCATGCCGTCACAAGATGGCTGTGCCCACAGCAGAGGCAGGGTTCCCGTAACACAAGATAGCTGTGCCCACAGCGGAGGTGGGGTTCCCGTAATGAGCTGTAATGAGTGATCAGCAGGGACCTGAGGCTGCGCCCCCCACCCGACAGGGCTTGACTGGGGTGGGGCTGACCGGGTCTGGGTCTTGCGCGATTTTGAGGTGTGCACGGGTGGGCGGGGACTTGACTCTGGGTCCCACGGCATGCCCTAGACTCTGACAGGAGGAAGATTTTCATAAACATTTTACTAATTTTCTTTCATCTCTGACAGTTCTATTATAAAGGGCAAATAGCAATATTAAAATATGTCCTCTAATTCCCTTTTAATGTGCATGAATTTTGTGCACCAGGCCACTAGTTTCAGGTATATAAGGAGGAATGAGACTAAGAGGGTATGATGAGATTGGAAGGAAATTGCAGATACACTGGTGTGGTGTTAATTTGGGAACCTGTGGGAAAGTGGCAGAAGATGAGGCTGGAAGTGTGTGATGTGCTGAGGACTTTGTCCTGTGTTCTCAAGTCAAGGAAGCAGGCAGGAGACATCAGATCCACATTGTACAAACCTTTCTGTGGCAGCTCTGGAAGATGAGGGGGTGAGGCCTGACACATGGAGTTTACTCTAATCCAGGCAGAATGAGAAAAGGCAGGGTTGACAGTGGATTCCAGAGGTGCTTTGACCAAAGTGAACGGTCTTATAGGGGAAGGGAGGAGAGAAGCAGGAGTCTTGGGTTTTGCTTATGTAACTATATAGATAGTGATTTCATTCAATATGTTGTGAAATTCAGGAAGAAGAGAGTTTGAGGTCAGGATGGCAATGATGGGGCATGATGTTAGTTTTAGACATGTAGCATGTGTGAAATCCATATATTTCGTAGAAATGTTCTGTAAGTGACTTGAACTCAAGAGAAAGGGCTAGGCTGGGGATGTCCTCATTGTTTGAGACGTCTGGGTATAGGTGGGGGGTTGAAGCAAAGAGGGTGGAGAATGTAAGCGGGGTGAGGGATGCCTGGATGGGTGAGAGACAAGGATCCTGAATAGCAGGCCAAGGTAAGAAGTAAAACAAAAGAAATTAGATCATGGAAGCCAAGGAGAAAGGATCTGAAGGAAGAGAATCATGAGTGGTGTCCAGTGCCCTCAGAAAACATCAAGTGAAATTAGAGAGATGTGCTTGGCATTTACAGTTTAGAAAGAAGTATTTGGGGGTCAGGGTGAGCAGTGTTTCAGCCATCGGAGTGCAGACGCTGCAGTAGCTTAAGAGCAAATGCTGGGTGAGGAAGTAGGGAAAACAGATGAGGAGTGCTTAATTATTTTTTCAATTACAGTTGGCATTCAATATTATATTAGTGTTAGGTACAGCATAGTGATTAAACATTTATTTAACTTACAAAGTGATCATCCTCCCCCCATAAGTCTAGTACCCACCTGGCAATATACGTAGTTATTATAATACTATTGACTATATTCCCCGTGACTATTTTGTAACTTCTGATTTGTATTTCTTAATCCCTTCACCTTTTTCTCCTAGCCCAGTGATGGTGAACCTATGACACGCGTGTCAGAGGTGACATGCGAACTCATTTTTTGGGCTGATTTTTCTTTGTTAAATGGCATTTAAATATATAAAATAAATATCAAAAATATAAGTCTTTGTTTTACTATGGTTGCAAAGATCAAAAAATTTCTATATGTGACACAGCACCAGAGTTAAGTTAGGGTTTTTCAAAATGCTGACACGCCAAGCTCAAAAGGTTCGCCATCACTGTCCTAGCCCCGCAACCCCTCTCCCACTTGGCAATCATCAGTCTGTTCTCTGTTTCTGTTTTGTTCATTCATTTATTTTGTATTTTAGATTCCACATGTAAGTGAAATCATATGGTAGTTTTTTTTTAGGTGTTTGTTTTTTTCTGACTTATTTCACTTAGCATAATACCCTCTAGGTCCATCCATGTTGTCACAATTGGCAAGATTTTCATTCCTTTTATGGCCAAGTAATATTTCTCTCTGTGTGTGTGTGTGTGTGTGTGTGTGAGAGAGAGAGAGAGAGAGAGAGAGAGAGAGGAGAGATATCTTTATTAATGCAATCATCTTTCAATGATCACTGAGGTTGCTTCCATATCTTGGCTATTTGAAATAATGCTGTAATGAACATAGGGATGCATATATCTTTTTGAATTAGTGTTTCAGATTTCTTCAGATAAATACACAGAAGTGGGATTGCTGGATCATATGGTAGTTTTATTTTTAATTATTTTTAGGAACCTACATACTATTCTCCACAGTGGCTGCACCAATTTGCAGTCCCACCAACAGTGCACAGGGTTCCATTTTCTCCACATCCTCACAAACATCTGTTTGTTGTTTTATTGATGGGGGGTCAGAGCGACATGCCATTCTGACAGGTGTGCGGTTATATATCACTGTAGTTTTAATTTGCATTTCTCTGATTTGTTATGTTGAGCATCTTTTCATGTGTCTATTGGCCATCTGTATGTCCTCTTTGGAGAAATGTCTATTGAGGGCCTCCGCGCATTTTTAAGTTGGATTGTTTGGGGTTTTTGCTGTTAAGTTGTCTGAGTTCTTTATATATTCTGTTATTAACCCCATATGAGATATACCATAAGCAGGTATCTTCTCCCATTCAGTAAGTTGCCTTTTTGTTTTGTTGATTTCCTTTGCTGTGCAGAAACTTTTTAGTTTGATGACGTCTAATTTGATTACTTTTTTCTTTTGTTTCCCTTGCCCAAGAAGACATATCCAAAAATACTACTAAGAGCAGTGTCAAATATTTTACAGTCTATTTCTTCTTCTTCTAGGAGTTGTATGGTTTCAGGTCTTGCATTTAAGTCTTTAACCCATTTTGAGTTTATTCTTGTATATGGTGTAAGGAAGTTGTCTAACTTCATTTTTTTTTTGCATGTATCTGACCAGTTTTCCCATCACCATTTATTGAAGAGACTGTCTTTACTCCATTCCCTTTGTTATAGATTAATTGACCATATAGGCTTGTGTTTATTTCTGAGCTATTTGGTTCCATTGTTCTGTGTGTCTGTTTTTGATGGCAGTACCATGCTGTTTTGATTAGTATAGCCTTGCAGTATAGTATGATATCAGGTAGTGTGTATACCTCTGACATTGTTCCTCTTTCTTAAGAGTACTTTGGCTATTCAGGGTCATTTATGGTTCCAATGAGGAGTGTATTTTTACTTTGGCAGTGAATGGAAGCCAAAAGCCCATTAGGTTGAGTGAGATGAGAAATGAAGAGAGAGGAGGATCTGTGTGTGAGAGACACTGTGTATAATAATATTGTAGAGAGGACTGTCTAGTTTAATAGAGGAGAGAAGAAGAATGCCCTTGAAAAAAGGACCCAAGTCCTGGTGGAGGTACTTAACGATGACTAAAAGGAGGGTATCGTTATCACTGAAAAGGGAGAGGAGGTGGAAAAATTGGCACAGACTGAAATATATTCATAGGGAAGAAGGTTTTCAGAGAACAAGAAATTTGCAAGTTCCTAGGTTTTACAGCTTTTTGCCTCTTAATTAGGCAATTAATTTGTTTAGGATAAAAATTAATGGTTAAGAAATGCCCAGGTTGTATTACACAGTTGTGGACACTTAGTTTGTCAACCTTCTAAACATAAAGTCATAAAAAATTCTTTGAACAAATGTCAATTGGAAAAAGTCATAACCATGCCTCTGGAGAGAATCTTAAAAGGAGATTGAAAGACTTTGTTTATACCATGCTTGAAAACAATTAAATGGTATAACCTATTTATGCTTCTCTCCATCCTCTTTCTGTACAGAAAGCAAATCCTCTTTGCTAAATCCATATAGCATTCATATGTCATAATTTTCAAAATGGTTTCCTCTTAGCATCTTATGGTCAAAGAACTGGTATTAAAGAGAGTGTGTCTCAATTCTCTTCAGCCAAGGACCACCAAGAACACAACTATGGTTGGGTTTCTTAGTCACTACATCAAGAATGCACGGGGATAAGGTGACATTATGGGGTGTCTCAGGAAGAGTGTTGGATCTGTTGGGGCTTCAGTTGGATACTTTCGGGGAGGATCTAAGGAAGCAGGGACTCATTCTGTAGGGAATGCTGTCAAAAGGAAGGGCATTTCTATAATTGGGTATCTCATTAAATCTTACAGGGAGAGCAAACTAGATTGAGGAAAAAACTGTAATTGATAAAGAAGTTGTAGTCATTCATTGAGTGTGAGAGGGGGATATTTGGTATTGTGTGGATTGCACAATGGCCTAGTTTTTGTGTCACTTTATCATAGTCTCAGAGTGACTTTGTTTGAGATAGCTATTCTGTGAGATTAGATCCCATGGGAGAGAACTTAGGTCTGGTTGTGAGCGTCAGACCAGCTTGAAATCACATTGAGTCTAACTATGAATGTTAGATCAGTTCTGGACTGCTTAATTTTCTTTATATCCATATATGATACACACACACACACACACTCTGAGTGGCCATATTATTATGACTACCTGACGTTTGTAGGAAAATTAGGTATAATTTTGCACTGAAGTTGCTAGAGGGCCAGATCATTTTAAACGTCTGAATAGCACAAGATGCCTAAGTATCATTGATGATCAAGTTCATCCTATCATGTTGATGGCATATCCGAAT
>NW_006295491.1:3616090-3627178 GCF_000327345.1 Myotis davidii | reverse complement strand
ATGACAAGGGAAGCTGGCCTGGGTATTGTGGTGGTATTGTTATTAAGGTATGACATCTATACTGTAGGGTTTTATGTGCCAGTATAAAGAAACACAAAGCTAACCTCAAAATCATGTCCTGAACAGCCGTGTTGAAATGTTGAGTGCCAAGGATGCCAAAGTAGGTTTGATATGATGTCAGCACCTAGCACAAGAGCTGGTGCATAGTAGGTATTCAGTGCATATTGTGAAGGTCAATCTAGGCTTAACAGAAGAGTACTCTATGAATTATTTTTTATCCTGTGGATGTGGAGAAGGGGTGAGGCTCTCTCTTGCAGGCACTGGCCAGCCTTGGTTCAAAAGTATACATAGTCATGGAACTGATCTAGGAGTTTTAAATAGAAACATGAAGGAAGGGAGAGGAGGAGAGAATGAAAATTTATCTGTAACAACACAAAAACAAATTAAAAGACAGGCTTCCTTTGCCTATTTTCATTTTGATATTCGGCACCCATGTAAAGAGGCAAAATACAGAAAGATTTAAAAGGCAGCTCTCCTGGTTAACATGTCGACTGTGCAGGGACTACATTGATCAAGAAAATATGACATATTAAATATTTCTTGTTTCTTTTTCCCAGTGTCTTTTTCTCTTTCTATTGGGAAAGGCTTTTCTCCAGCTGACTTCTCTCTGATCTTAAAAAAAGAAAATCACCTTTCTTGCTGAGGTTCCTCTTTATTATTGTAGTATTTTGGATCAGAACATACCATTTAATTTTTATCATAGGTAAAATTAGTAAGAGCTTTTCAGTGTGAGAGTTGCTTTCTCTATAAAGTTAAAGCAAAATCATAATTGTTAATTTTTGCTTATTAATACATGCATATGCTATATGGTTCTATTTTATTAAATTCATACCTATTTTGAAATTATGTGACACTTTCCCAGATGATTACACTATGAACAATGATTTAGATAAACCTACAGAGATGAAAAATCTTTAAATGGTGATGGTTGGGCTGGACTTCAGACTACTGTTGTGGATGCAGCATTAAAGCCTATGACCCATCCCCCAGATTTCTTGGACAGGGACCCAATTATACCTCCTCTTTTTAGGCCCTCTTATCTGTCTGATCTGTTACTGAATTGTTCATGTGCCTTTGGAAGTCTTTAAGCTCTCCAGTAATCAGGATTTAAACAGCATCCTGATAATAATTAAATAAATTTATATTAATAGGTTTTCCTCAGGACTTCCCCTTCAGTATGTTGGTTATTTCTGTTTTAAGCATTCACAGCATTTAAGGGTTGTATTCTATCATTATACTTTTAAGAATGAGACTACACAGAATAGGTGGAAAAATAATGGTTTCTTTTTGAGTTAAAAAGATATCTTAGAGAAATTCTTAGATTGTAACCCTTTTATTTTATACTAGAGACTCGGTGCACGAAATACGTGCGGGGGGGGGGGTGTCCCTCAGCCCAGCCTGCACTCTCTCCAATCTGGGACCCCTAGGGGGATGTCTGACAGCCGATTTCGGCCCGATCCCCAGGACAGTTGGACATCCCTCTCACAATCCTGGACCACTAGCACCTAATCGCTCACCTGGCTGCCTGCCTGAACTCCTTTTTGCCCCCTCTGCCAACCTGGTCACCTCCAACTTCCCCCCTCTGCCAGCCTGGTCGCCCCTAACTGGCGACCCCTAACTGATCCCCCTCCGGCTTAGTTGCCCCTCATTGCCCCCCTTGTCAGCCTAATCACCCACAACTGCCCCCCCCCCGCCAGACTGGTCTCCCCCAACTACACCCCCGCCAACCTGGTTGCCTCTTACTACCCCCCTTGCTGGCCTGGTCACCCCCAACTGGCTCCCTCTGCCTGCCTGGTCACCCCTAACTGCCTCCCCTCCAGCCTGGTTGCCCCTCATGGTTCCCCCTGCCAGCCTGGTTGCCCCACGCAGCCTGCTGTTCAGTCGTTTGGTTGTCCCTCACTAAACCCTTGCCGGCCTGGTTGTAGGCAGCCATCTTGTGAGGGCATGAGGGTTAATTTGCATATTGCCTCTTTATTATATAGGATGCCAAAAAGTTGAGATTAAATAATTGGTGGTTTCTGAATCTCCCAAAAGAAAAATTATTTTTAAACATGTAATTATGCTTGTTCAATCAAAATATATTATTTTTCAACATATAATTTTGGGCCCTGATCGGTTTGGCACAGTGGATAGAGCATCGGCCTGCAGACTGAAAGGTCCCAGGTTCGATTCCAGTCAAGGGCATGTACCTTGGTTGCGGGCACATCCCCAGTAGGAGGTGTGCAGGAGGCAGGTGCTCAATGTTTCTCTCTCATCGATGTTTCTAATTCTTTATCCCTCTCTCTTCCTCTCTGTAAAAAATCAATAAAATACATAAAAAAACATATAATTTTGCAACTTTAATGAACATTTACTCAGTAAATCAATTGACATAGTATAGTTTTTATGTTTTTCTTAATAAAAATTGAGCAGAAGACTGTGTGTGATGAACACATCATTTTAACTACTTAATATCTTTCCCATTTAAATAGATATAGAAAGGGGTATCTATTTAAACTAATTATTTTTAAGTCTACATTCTTTAATTAAGGAAAAAATGCTGAGGTATGCTTCTTTGAGCTTTCAAAACTCTTCTTGCTTTTTGTGGTGCTTCATTAATTGAGTAAATGATCCTGTAACTGAATATAATTTAGTCAGTTATGTGAAGTTGTGGTGATCATTCTTTGATTATGACTGAAATCTATAATTGGAAGAAGGAAGAAAATAGTTTTATTTATATGACTGTATTACTTTGTGATATAATTATTTCTTCCAGATGAAATTCTGTAAAAATTAAATTAGTTAATAGACTTTTGAACTAAGGATACTTTAGAATTCATCTGTTGCAACAACTTCATGTTACAGACAATGATATTGAGACCCAGATTGCAGATAAATTTTCCAGGAAGACACTTTGGATCAGAACAAAACCCTGGTCTCTGGTTTCTTTGTTCAGTGATTTTCGCTTTGTGATGCATGTTGTTCCCAATACCAACCTAGATGCTATTAAAAACAAAGGGAGGGTGGGGAGAGTGCCAGAGAAGGGCATGGATCCTTTCAGTGAACCTGCTCAGGTTAGGGGTTCGTTCAGTGGGTGTCCAGCATTTGTCCTTCCACAGTGGGGAAATCATGCTAATAAAACCGATGTTTGCTTTTTAGGTGAGAGTTACGTGTGTGCATCGAACGAACCATTTCGTAAAGTTGATTACACCAAAAACATTAATCCAAACTGGTCTGTGAACATCAAGGGTGGGACCGCCCGAGCCTTGGCTGCTCCCACCTCGGTGAAAAGTGAAGTGAAGGAAAGTAAAGATTTCATCAAACCCAAGCTAGTGACTGTGATTCGAAGCGGAGTGAAGCCTAGAAAAGCTGTGCGGATTCTTCTGAATAAGAAGACCGCCCATTCCTTTGAACAAGTCTTAACCGATATCACCGAAGCCATTAAACTAGACTCAGGAGTGGTCAAGAGGCTCTGCACCCTGGACGGAAAGCAGGTACGGTGATTCTTAACCCCCAGCGCCCAATCTTACTTTTAAATTCTCCTTGTACCGTGGCAGTTACATGTTTGACAATATGAGCTTTGTATCTGCTAGATATTTTAGTAGAGTGTGTGTGTGTGTGTGTGTGTGTGTGTGTGTGCGCGCGCGCGCGCGCACGAGCACATGCTTGCATGTGTATGAATTAGCCTTTATCATGAAAATTGTAAGCGGCTCACCTGTCTCGTTTACACAAGTATCTCAAAATTATAGAGAGAGAAATCTATACGTCTTATGGTCACTGGAAGGGAAATGTCAACTTGTGAGGGAAAAGTGTACGTTGAAGAGGCTTCCTCCAGTAAGTGGGATGTTCTCCACTTAAGAATAAGAACACCTAATAACTACTAGAGTCATTATGGGTTTGGGGAAGCCACAGAAGTAAAAATTAAAGATATTTAACATGTTTTTTTAGCAAAGCTTCTCCTCCCCACTCATGTAAAATAGGAAAATGCATTTAAAGGAAAATATTTTCATGAGAATGTCCATATGAATTTCATAGGGAAGAATGGAGGTAATTAATCAGCATTTCTGAAAAAAAAAAAAAAAACCACAAACATAAATTACACAGGGAAATGCATGCCAAATTATGGTAACAATATACCAGGAACTCTAATGGACTAAAAAAAAAATTGGGCAAATTGCAAGTACGCATGAATAGCAGTTACACAAATACTGGGTTTTGCCACAATCAGATTATCATTCCTAAAAAGAAACATGTGGTTTCTGAAGTGTATTTTCTCTAGTTTCAATAAGGTTAAATTGTTTATATTTACATTGTATAAACATAGTTTCCAGTATTCACTTTGTTTCTTCATTTCATTTTGTTTCTTCTCTTGAAAAGAATTTATTTTGAAGTGTTTGGCTCATGTAGTGCTGAAAATGAATAATACTAAACACTGGAGCAGTGTCTTCTGGCAGGGGAAAAAAATAGTTTTCTAAGACCAGATCTAGTTACTACGTCACTTCCTGGATCATTAACAAAATTTTAAAAATAGGTTCTAAAAATTCCAGTAGAGTTTAATGAAGTTATGACTTCTCTAATTAATTAAATTAATGATTAAAAGGCAGCCTGCCCCAAGACAGGTTCAGATGACTGGGAATAGCCACTTTCCAAGTTGATTTATTCTGCAAGTAAGTGACCACAAGGAAAAGGGAGATTTGATAAGTCAAATAGCTAATTCTTGGTGGACACGGGGGAAATACGAGCTATAGAGACAGATATTTAAGATGCCTAACAAAAGAAAAGAAAATCATAAGTATGCCAAATTAGAAAACCTAAGTGGCATATAAACAGTACATGCAGATGAGATTTTAAAAATTGAAACTTATTTGGAAATCTCCAAATGAATGTTTTTAGGGAAATTTTAAGTGAAATAAAGAAGTTGAATGTCTAATTGAAATAGTAACCATTGAAATTTTAATAGTTAGCTAAAAAAAATTTATCTTCAAAAAGACTCCAGACTAGAAATATTTATATGGAAAAATGTTGACTAAAGCACAAGCAATCCCGAATCATCAACATATTAAAGAATAATATACACTGCTATGAGTAGGATTTATGACAGGAATGAAAGGATGGCTTATTGTTAAGAAACCTGTTAATACATGGGATCTAGAAGATAAAGTTATTGCACACATAATCCCAAAAAAGATATCACAAAAGCACTTGCTAGAATACAAAATCTAAGTTCAATTAGGGATTTAGTAATAAAAATGGAGAATTCCCCAACACACTGAAAAATCCTCTCTGAAACAAAAGGTCTGTGTAATTGGTATACAAATGAGATACTGGAAGTATTTCTATGATAATCAGGTAAGGATGCCTGATAGCAGCAGTATTCAACATTCTTCTATACATTCTTCCTGATTTTTATTTATAGTTTAATTGCAATTTCAATAAGAATCTAAATGATTTTGGGGGAAGCAGGGGGAGGGACACATGACAAAGTGATTTTAAAAGTTAATCTGGAAAAATAGGCAGGAAAATTTTGGAAATAATGATTAATGGGCTCTCATGCTACCAGATATTAAATCACCATTCTCATACTATACCAAAAATAAATTCCAGGTGTTTTAAAAATATTGATGTCAAAATGAAACCAAAGAACTAAAGGAAAAGATGTCAATAGTTATGGTGATACGGGAATGGATTTTCTAAGCATACACGTAGTGGGAAGATCACAAAGGAAAAGGTTGGTTAGACAACATAAAAATTAAAACTTTCTCGATGTTATAAGCAAGGGTTATATACTTTTACGTTAAATCATAATAGTTTAATATGAAAAAAACCTTAACACTGCAATGCAAAATGAATCAAACACCAAACAGACAATTTGAAAAGGTAGAAATATAAATACTAAGTATAAGAAAGCACAGTCTCACTAAATAAATATGCATGAAAACAATATGATTTTTTTATATTTAAAGTTGACATGTTTTTGAAAAAGAAAATGTCCATTATATTTCGATATGCAGTTAATTGGCATTCTCAATGAATGATGGAAGTGTAAATTTCATAATCTTTATGGAAAGCAGTTTGTTTTGTACTATACAAATGTCCTTTCCATTTGAACTACTAACTTATCCTAAATAACCTCAGATGCCAACATAATTATGCATGAGAATTCATCCCAGCAATAAGATCAAAAAATTGAAAACAATTTAAAATCCCTAAAATAGAAAACAGTTAAATAATATTACCATAGCATTCATAGGAATGGCCTTTAAAAATTGTTTGGGGGGCAATTTAAAGACATGGGAAAATGTTAAGTGAAAAAGGCAAGAAATAAACTCTGTAGTATGGTTTCAATTTTGTGTTAAGAAAAGTAGAGGAAAAATTAAAAAAAAAAGAATTCAGAAGGAAACACAATCATAGTTGCCATCAGAAACCTAGTACTTGCTGTTGTGATTTCTACTATTTCTTCCTCATGTCTGTTTAAAGGCAAAAACTCAAGCACTGAGAAAGAAAACAAAGACCAATTTCAATCAGATTGTGGAAATTAAAACATTGTGAGTTAATCCTTGAAATTTTGGCATATGGCTATAAAATGTTACAAGCATCACTTTTGTCACTGTTTAGGTCTAAACATGATTTCCCATGTGCAAAGAGAAGATATATTTTTAAACTTTCAAATAAAATTTCTTTTGGAACAATTAGATTTTGGTTTTCATAGGCATAGTTTTGGATACTGTATTTTCGGATTGCCAGGTATCCTTCAAAGCTATAGTCTTCTTGGCGTTGATTCAACATCTGTACTTTAGATAGACTTGCTATTTGAAACCTCATGTCTGTTGTGTGGTTGATATGTTATAAAGAGGACATTAAATCTTGCTTTGAAGTAGCATAAGAAATTTGTCTTATGCTTAAGATGAATGCATATCTTTAAATGGGCATTGTTCCGATTTTACTTTACAAATTGATTTTTTTTTTAGGGGACATGTAAAACTATTTGCTTCCTGAAAATTCTCAAGAAAAGGACAGCTTTGCTTAGGTGAAGAGAGAGAAATGAGAAAAGAAGTAGGCTCTGCTAATGAGTTGTTCCTGCACAAAATTTTAGGCCATCTACCTCAACTTTTTATGTTCTTTCCTACTCAGATTGGTCGTTTTCATCTTAAATTAATCTGATCTTCGACACAAGCAGAGATAAACAGTTTCTAGGCAGTTCATTATGCAGTCACTGATTCCATTCCTGATACCCATGATAGAGTTTTAAGGGGTCCTGGTTATCTTTTTTATGGGTTTAAAAGCTTTCCCAATTGAAGGGGCAAAGAATGGCGTGGCATGTGCTAGTAGCATTTATGCTGGTAACACAATGTCCCTTGAGTCTTTTCTGTCAAAATGGATAATCACTTCTTCCTAGTGGTATTGACTCAATTTACAAGGCCTGACGTAGTTAGTACAACTAACTCATGTATTCTGTGTCTCTTGTAAAATCACTTCAAATAAAATCAAATGTTAGGATTTATCCATTTTAACTCTTGGGTTTGCTTTTGTGTAGAGCAGTGGCTCTGCACTGGGTATGTTTGTGCTCTATGGGACAGTTAGTGGAGTTTGGAGTCATGTTTTGATGCCACAACTGGGGATGAGGATTCTACTGGCATGTAGTGGGTAGAGGCCAGGATGCTGCTATCTACAGTATCCTACAGTACACAGGACAGACAGACAACAGACACAACATAATTCTCAGGGATCCAAAATGTAAATGGTGCTGAGATTCAGAAAACCAGGTATAAAGTAAACGAAGTGATTCAAAAGGAGATGACACTTGTTTGATTATTAACTTTATCAATGAGGCCACATGCTAAACTTTATTTCAGTACTTAAAGATTTCCTCATAGCCTGTCTGTGCACTTTTTATCTCATTGGGGCAGGTGTGTTGGAATGCCATGGTTTATGGTCTTTGTTATCCTGGATTTCCATTTATTTGTCTTTGTTGTGTAGGGCTGATATGTAGTTGGGGAGTACAGCTTCACAGGCAATTAAAGACGGTTTCACATGTATTTAAAGAAAGTCTAAGAAATGATGATTTTTATGGAGTTTTAAATATTTAATACTTAAAGTGATGTGATGAGCATCAATTTTTAAAGAACTACACAACCTATGCATTTATATATGGGGTGACTAGAAAAAAGGATCTATAAATAGAAGTCATGACTATTCTCTTCAATAACTTTTTAAACTTGCAATTAATTTAGATTAAATGCTTTACTTTTGTTTTCTTTTTACAAATGGAACATTGAACTTTCACATTAAAGGCATTATATAGGAAAACAAGGTTTACTTTTTTAAATTTCAAAAGTCAGGGTGAGTTTCTTGTAATAAACTGCAGCAGGGGAGTTCTTTATAAAAATGTCTTTATTCTGTTAAGGGACTGAAAGGTCCAAATATAGCTTTTGTCCACATGTGTAAAAAATTCTAACTTTTAGCTTTCCCAGAAACAGCAGAGTTTTAACATAAAAGAAACATATTTAGTGGAATTTTGGAACAAGTTGATTCTTGTCATGGGCAGAGGCAAAACAGACTCAGAAATTGCTAGCAGTTGATGCTTTGGGGGTAAAACACTTCCAGACTTTGGGACCACTGCCAGCCTTCGGATGCCCACGTGCAGTGGGTTCTCCTTGGGGATCATGGAGTGCCTCCATCTTACCAGTCATCTTACGGTCTATGAAGGTTTCCGTCCTCACTTTTCAAAAAGTTTGTTTCATGGGTAGCATGATATATATTTATTTTGTACCTGACTAACTTTTCCGGCATCAGTTTCTAGTAAAGGTTCATTTCTTTGTAATGACCCAACCGTTCTTATTTAAAGCAATCTCTTCTCAAAAATTGCTACGTAGAAATCAAATGATTGAGATCTATTTATAAATATTTTCTACAATTCCTTTAATCCCGATATAATATTTCCTTGAAGTAGATGAGGACAGAGTTTGATTTTTAGTCCTCATGTTGCTCCCAATGCATGGATTTTATGTTCTTGGATAGTAGAAATTCAGACAACTGTGTTTTGTCTAACTAGATACCTTCATACCTCTGAAGCGTGGTTCACCCTGATCTATCTCAAGTAATGGAAAATTATCTCAATTCCCCCCCCCCCCGCCCAGTATAGCAGGAAGTCCAGGTAAAAGAAAGGCAGAAAACATTCCGTTTGTCCTTTGATCCCTGATCCAAGCAGAAAAGGTCGGGGGAAGCTTAATCTTTGTTTTTAATTTAATGAACACCTACCTCTTTTCAAAGAGTGGGGAGAAAGAAGGAAGAACTTTGTCGAAGTAAAGTTTGTGTTTTGCCATTCTGGGATCCATTGTATAAGCAGTTTCCCCAAACCTTTAACAATATATTTTCCCTTTTAATGGGAAACTGGAGGCAAACACAAAAATCCTGTTTATAATTACTGCAGTTGAAAAATAGAATAGATATTTAAGGTGTCGGTGAGATAAAAATGACATCACTGTGAACTCTGGTTTCCTTATTCTTTTGGTGTCTAAGCTGGCGTAACGTATGGAGCGTAAAGGTTGTGTTAAATTCATTTCATTTTCGTTATAAATGTATTTTTCAGTGGTTATAATAATTATTAAAATATATATTTTGTTACATATGAATTTTACAATGCTTAGAATAATAGCTAGCAGCCTAATTAGCTAATAGATAAAACGCTAGTAGCTTCCTATGTTAGGCATTTTGATAATGATTTCTATTACCCGCCTCCATTCATCCTCACAATCACCTTGAGAGCTAGGTGTTCTAATTCCTGTTTTACATTGGGGAAATTGAAACAGAGAAATCAAGTAACTTGTTCAAAATCACACTGCTGGGGGAGCTGGATTCACACCAAGAAAGTGTGATTCTAGACCTCCCCCAATCCCCAACCACCACTCTTCACAGCTGTGCTCAAAGCCCTCTGTAGACAGGCTTTGTGAAGGTCAGCAGTGATAATGGGGACAGGAAAAATAACTAATAAGCTATCGGATTATTTTATTTCAAAAACTTTTTTTAGGCCTTCGAGTGATGCAGTTTTATCTGGGGGTTATCTAAATATGGTAAGATTATTCTTTGTGTAGGATCTGAAACATGAAAAAATAGGTCAAGGAATGATTATATACTTGACTAAAAAAATAACTGTTAGAGTTATTTCAAAGATTTAATTTTTAAAAATTAAAGATTATGACATTGCAGAAAGTTTAGAAAATATAGGAAGAAATACACAGTCTTACCATTTTACTACTTTTTATAACTATCTGTTTTCATAAACATGTTTTCTTTTTTCTAAAGAGACAACTATGCAAGTAAAATCAGTGCATTTCTACTGGAAAAAATTTAAACAATTCAGAGAAATGCAAAAAGTGAAAAGTTTCTTTTCACATCTGCTCTTCTTCCCAAACCTCATTCTTCTTCTTAAAGGGAATCACCAATAACAGTTTTGTAAATGCAATTTAAATATACACTGAGTGGCCAGATTATTATGATTACCTGACATTTGTAGGCAAATTAGCTATAATTTCGCACTGAAGTTGCTAGAGGGCCAGACCATTATAAATAGGGAAGCAGGTTGTTTACCACGACAGAAGTGATTTTTTTTTTCTGAAGATATGGGTAAACAACGCAATTTAACAGCCTTTGAACATGGGATATATTTGAACGTGAGTGGCCAGGTTATTATGACCACCTTACATTTGTAGGCAAATTAGCCGTACACTGCATCAAATGGGATATGGAAGCCAAAGGCCTGTTCGAACACCTTTGCTGTCTGCAGTTACCAAGATAAAACATCCCCAATTCACACAGGAACACAAAGATTGGACAGTTGAGCATTGGAAAAAAGTCATGTCGTCCAATGAATCACGTTTCCAGTTGCATCATGCAGATGACAGAGTGAGAATTTGGCAGAAACAGCATGAAAGCATGCACCCCACATGCATGAGCACAACCCTTCAAGCTGGTGGGGGCAGTGATATGGTTTGGGGCATGTTTTCCTGGCATGACTTGGGCCCTTTAATTCATGTGGACCAACGTCTGAAT
>NW_006295491.1:3612804-3615776 GCF_000327345.1 Myotis davidii | reverse complement strand
AAACGTCAGGTGGTCATAATAATCTGGCCACTCAGTGTATATGTAGACATAGTTTCTATATAATGTGGCTTTTCTGTGCAATCCTGTGTCTTGTTTTCCCCATTTATTAATCATATTATTCCATGTTACGTAATCTTCATATTTCATACTTAAGTGACTGAATGCTATTCCATTGGCTAGAAGCATCCTAATTTATTTAACCTATTGCTTGACATTTGGGTTTCCGGTTTTTCATTCTTTTAGTCTCTAGTCATTTTTTTGCCTATAGATTTCAACATGCCTTGGATCATTTTCTTAGGATAGATTCCTAAAGGTTAATTACTAGAAGAGACTCTTAAGTATGTGGGGGCTTGAGAGATATCAGAGCTGTAGACAAAAAGTTGTCCTCATTGGCAACACCATGGCCAGATGCCCTAGAATTCCCATAGCTGGGAGAGACTAGTAAGGGTTAGTTTTGACAGATAGGCACATTTGTTGTGTGGAAAATACACATTCTGTGAAATTAAAACCTACCTGCATGTATTCCTCTTATCACTTCTACCTTTGCTACTTTCTGTTCTAGAAAATAGTTTGATAAGAAAAGCCAGTTAACCTGTGTACCAGTTTTATGCCAGAGGCTGGTGCTTGGGACTAGTCTTGAAAACGTTAAGCTCAGTAGGGAGAACAAAAAGGGAACTTTAAAAGCAAATAGCCCATGCTATGAAACTATGTGGCCTTAATTGTGAACTAAGAAACCTGATGCTTCAGTTAATGTTTGCTTTCTAACCTTTGTAGATGCCCAAAATCCCATGATATTTAGTAAATTCAGGTAACATTTATTTTGTAATATTTTGAGTCAAGATTACTTGAAATGGATACTTTGTAAAGTCAATTGATGGCTTTTGGTGGGTCACCACTAAATTTTAGACTTGTTTTGTTGTTTTTGTAAAATATCATGAATGTCTGCTAATCCCAACTTCTACCGCTATGTGCAGTATATGATGTTACTTTACAAGTTTTATTGGACTTCATGAAAGGGTCATTTACTCATCATGCTTCATGGTAATAACAAGGACAGGTGCAAAGTCAGTATAGTATTATATATACAACTGATGTAGGAAATTATTTAGTCCAGTTTGCTAATTTTATAGAACCGGTTGAAATCTGTGCTGCTTCTCTTGCAAGTAAAGCCTGACTCAAAATCTTGTGTACAATCAGCTTGTTTGTAGATCACAGTGCAAATTTAATGACCTCTGCTTTGGCTTGTTTTTACTGTTTCTTTTAGTTGGGGGGAAGCGTTCATTTTCAGCCGTGTAGTCATTGACTTCTTTAGAGCAAAAGTTAAGCTTAACTGTGGTCCTCCACCCTCTTAGGGTGCTGCCTCATAGAGAAGGAGTTCATTGAATCTAAACTGAAAATTCCCTGGGGGGCGGGGGGAGAAGTAGTGCTAGAGTCTGTGTTGGTTTCTTCAGTAACCCTGCGCAATTTTCCAGATTTGAAAATTAACCTCTTGCAGGTTTTTGTTTGTGGGTGTGTTTTTGTGTGTGTGTGTGTGTTTAAGTAAGGAAGAACACCACACTTCAAACAGTGAAATGAGCCTCCACGGATGTTCTCGCTATATTTTTAGGACTTTTTAATTGTAGTGTGATGCAGCTGCCAGACTCCCAGCACAGAGTGTTGGAAGACTCTGTAGTCATTAGAGGTTCGCCTCCACAGAAGTTTAATTCTCTTAGCTGGGCGGCTGTTAGAAATGAAGCAACACTTACCCAAAAGGAACATTCTGTTTTTTGGGTGTTTTTTTTTTTCCTTATGTACTCCAGACTCTCCCTAAGACTTGAAATAGTGTAAGTTTTATTTAAAAAATGTTTTTGTAATGATGTATGGCAAGCTTCTCTAAATGTGAGCATAAAGACCTTTGATTGTATTTGGAAATATTGCTCTCCCCACATGGTAAGTCATGAAAGTGCCATTGTAAGTATGAGTTATGAGAGATTTTTAAATGCCTGTGTATTGGTACGTATTAAAACTGACATTAGTTACATGGTTGTGTTTCTGAAGGATTAAGTTTATTAAACACCTAATCTTTAGGATCACTTATGGGATATATTTTCAGGGGTAAAAGATTACGGCTGACACATGCCATTGTGAAACTTCAAATTAAAAAGTTTTCTTTTTATAAATAAACCAGAGGTTGTGTAAATGGAAACTTGTAAAAGCCCAGTTAGGTAACTGAATCCAAATTTTAACATTTTATGTCTTTTCACTTAATCTAGTAGTCCAGATTTTTACATGTAGATAAAAAGTGTAGAAGTCTTAAACTTTTTTGGAAGTTTTAAAACTGGTTTCTACTTCCGGAGTGTTCCTGCTAAAGTAGCACCAATGCTTAAGGCAGTTCTTGAGAACTTGCAGGAGAAAAGAGAGTTTTGGCCAATGTTATTTGTGCCCTGAGGAACTGACCATAGGCACTGGAGTCAGAAAATACAAATCTAAATTTGATTTAAATATATTCATTTCACCACCACATTATAGTGTTGGAGGAGGCAAGATTCGTGCTTATGCATTGAGGAAAGTCATTAAAGATTTATAATGATGGGAAAGAGCATCTGTAGTGCCAACTATTGTTGGCAGACTGTTGACACATGTTGTCATTTATTCTCACGATCACCCCATGGTAGGTCTATGGCAATATCGTTATGCAGGAGTATTTCAGAGCATGTCCAAAGAACTGTCGCCCTTTGGCTTCAGTTAGACTCCTTGGATATGACTGTGTACTTACCCCCATGAGGCTGTCTTTGACCCAGACATTTTTTAAAATATATTTTATTGATTTTTTTACAGAGAAGAAGGGAGAGGGATAGAGAGTTGGAAACATCAATGAGAGAGAAGCATTGATCCGCTGCCTCCTGCACACCCCCTACTGGGGATGTGCCCGCAACCAAGGTACATGCTCTTGACTGGAATCGAACCTGGGACCCTTGAGTCCGCAGGCCGAC
>NW_006295491.1:3605607-3612753 GCF_000327345.1 Myotis davidii | reverse complement strand
TAAAATATGGATTATAGGGAGCCATGCTGGTTCATAATTAGACCTGTAGCAAACAAAATTACATCAGCAATTCTGTACTCCATCAACTACTGAAGACCCTCTGTTCTCAGGTGCCTTCCGATGGATCATTCTGTCCATGAGCACCTGTAGATGCATGGCTCCTAGTCATTGCACATGGCTCCCAGTCTCTGTGCAGCTCTGTCTTCATGTCTCTTAGCATGTTTATCATTAAACCCATAGACACTAGGGCCTGAGATATGTCTGATTGAGTTGTGGGTTATTGTCCTATATAAGAGCAATATACGAGCTGTGAGCTTCCCCATTCTTGACCTATAATGGCTGCTTTTAGGGGAATACTCATGATTTGCTTGGGAGAATTGCCGTGGTTTGAGTAGTGTGACCTTGTCACCTATGTGCAGTGAATTTGGCTCATAAGGGTCATTGAGTATTGAGAGTATGTAGGGATTCAGTGACTCTCTGATTCAGTGGTTCTGGACTGGAGGTAATTTTGGCCCCGAGGGGATATTTGCAGGAAGGGTAGAGTGTGCTACTGGCATATAATGGTGGAGCCTAGGGATGCTGCTAAATATCTTAGAGTGCAGGGAGCAGTCCTCCACAACAAAGAACTGTCTGGTCCAAAACATCATGCTCACTGGGAAATTGTGGCCTAATTTAATGGGTGAAAAGGGGAAGGGGAAGGGGGTTCTGACAGAAATGCATGTGGCTTTGGAATGGCCAGCATAATAATGTAGGTATGTATGTCTGGTTGAGTGGAGATTTTTTTAAATAGAAAAATTAGACAAGGGAAAGATCCTGCACAGTGTCCACTGCATTTCCAAAGGATAAACCACCGGCGGGGCTTTGGGTTGCCGTGGAGGACCTGCAAGGATCAAGGTTGCATTTTAGGAGGTTTACTCTGGACAGTGTGACATGGGCACACAACGATGAGCAATCCTGAAGGATCGAATGTCCCCAGGAGTGAGAAGCTGTCTCAGGTAATATTATTTCAAAGGTGTAATGTTACACAGTTTCCTAGATGATAATGGTAAGCGTTTCCTAAACTCTATTCCAGGTAGGAAGCAGACATTCCTAAAGAAATTTAAGTCGTTTCAGAGGGGAAAGATTTGGTTTTAGCAGGAAATGAGAAAGATAGAATGGGTCGGGGGGTGGAGTCTAAGTTTATAGACGGAAAGAATTATTTGGTTAACGATTATAACAAATCTTCATAGTGCCTAGAAAGAAGTGGTATTTCATTTTAAATTTTAGGATTTAAATAAAGAGCCTTCATGTTCCCGGTACTTTTTGTACTGTCCAACTATTTGAGAGATTTGTGGCAGGATGGATATCAGAATTCTTATTCAGAAGTAGTGCTGGAGTTTAGGTTAACACTGCCTTTTCTTTCTTTCTTTTTTTATTTAAGTATAATTGATACACAATCTTATATTGGCTACATTAGTTTCAGGTGTGTACAGTGTAGTGATTCAACATTTTTATACCCTATAGTGTGATCACCCCACTAATTCTAGTAATCATCTGTCACTGTGTACACTTACCACAATAACACTGCCTCTCCTGTGCCTACTGGAATTGTGGATGCCTCCCCCTCCTTTCCCAGCACACACCTGACATGATCGAGCAGGTGATCGGTGACCAGCAGGCAAATCTATATTGGGGAAAACCTGTTATTGTAGTGTGCCAACACTGAAACATTCTGTCTGCAATAACACATTTATTTAGGTTGACTTAAAAATATAGTCATTATGACAACTAAGAAACTTGAATATGAAGGTGCTTCTTGGTAGCAATAGAAAAGAATACTTTTCCTTGAAATGATTAGAGTGGCTTAGAAAAGAAATGGCCCAATCTCATGAGTCTGAAATAATATGATCTAGTGACATACCTTTTAAATGTTGATAGCTTTAAAAATGGTGAATGCTCCTCGGCTTTAGCTAGTAAAATGTTATCAGAGCATATTGTTTAAGTAATTGTTGAAGACCTATCTCTACCTTATTTTTTTTTTACTCTTCACCCAAGGATTTTGTCTTTGATTTTCAGAGAGAGTGGAACGGAGGGGGAGAGATCGAGAGAGAAACATCAATGTGAGAGAGACCCATTGATTGATTGCCTCCCATATGCTATCCATCTGGGCCAGGGACTGAGCCTGCAAATGGAGGTACATGCCCTTAGCTGACGCTCTATCCACTGAGACAAACTGGCTACAGCCCTACTTTATTTTAAAAAGGAATAATGACTTGGCTTTTTATGAAGTTGTATTTGCAGTTTCGTGCTGATATCGCTGGGCTAATTTGGTGACATGTACAATTTTGAATTGTTTATATGGTATAATGGATTCTGGTTAATGGCTTCCTCAAACTACATTTAGAGCAATTTAGGCATCAATATAGGGATCTGAGAGAGCAAGACTAAGTCTGTGGACATTTTGCCTGAAGGGTTTCTATAAATACAGCGATATAGGTATCTGTATACTTTATGTATAGTCTATAGAAATGCATACAAAATTTACTTGCTTGGCAAACATCCAGTCTTGCCAGTCTATTTACTGAGACTGGACACACCCCACAGGTTATGGTGTTCAGCGTGTGGCCGTGTGGCCGCGGAGCATCTCTGGGCGCCAGCTTGGTCAGAATGCAGAGAAGACGAGGTCCCTGCTCTTGAGGTTCATATCCTCTATTTGGTGAAAAAGTCGAAAACATGGCATAATTAGACAATGACAAAGGGCTAAGAGACATTGCTATTCAGCTAAAGGACGGAAGTGTGAACCAGTGCAGTAGGGAAGAGTTCGTGAAGAAATAGAATGCAAACTGGGCTACAGCTGGGAGAGGGATGTGGAGAGACTGTTCCCCCCACCCCCCACCACCCTCCCAAACACAGGCGGCAGCAGGGGAGAGAAGCAGGGGTGAGCGTGAATGGCAGTACCAAGGGGAATGGAAGTAGTATGAGGACATAGTAGGAAATGAGTTTGGAGAAATTTGGAGCGAGGAGTAGGCTTAAGTTCAAACAGAAGGCCAAAGGGGGAGAGAATGCCAGCTTTAATATAATATTATATTGATTTCAGAAAGGAAGGGAGAGAGAAATAACATCAGTGATAAGAAAGAAACATTGATTGGCTGCCTCTTGCATGCCCCACAGTGGGGATCGAGCCTGCAACCTGGGCATGTGCCCTGACTGGGAATCGAACCATGACCTCCTGGTTCATAGGTAGATACTCGACCACTGAGCCATGCTGGCCAGGCAAGAATGTCAGCTTTTGATGAAACAACATAATAAAACTGTGCTTTGGGGTCAGCCTGTCACTGGACTGATGCTAAAATGAGAGGAGGACCACACAGCCAAGCAGGAGACCCGCCCAGCAGTCTAGGTGTGGTCCAGAGAGCATGGCAGATGTGGACAGAGGCAAAGGTGTGAAGCAGAGGAATGGACGGAGTGCAAGATCAGTACCGTGGACCCTGGGGAAACAGGAGAGTGCTAAGAGCAGCACGTGCCCTTGGTACAGTTACCAAGCCCAGAGCTGGCTGCAGGTCGTACCACAGAAATGCTTTATTGCCCTTGTTTCCTAAGGGGCCATTGAAGGTTGAACAAGCAGAAATATCGAGACTGATATTGCCTGGAACCTTTTTTATATATATGGAAGTAGCCATATATCAGTAAATGTATGGCTTCTGCACTACGTCAGTCATTTTAGTAAGGTGACATGGCAATTCGTTATTCAGTCTGAGGTAGCAAAATAGCCTTGTTCATTTTAAACTAGGATTAAATTAATTTTTTAAGACCCACGTCATTGTTGGCCTGACGAGGTAGAAATAACGTTTTTGCTTATTTACATGTCACAAATTGCTTTTGTGGGTGGGGAATCGTAGTAGGAGTGTGTGTGTGTGTGTGTGTGCATGTGTGTGTGTGTGTGTGTGTGTGTGTGTGAAGAAAAACTATGTAACCCAATTTTACATAGCACATATCCTTATTTTGATGTTAAGCTAATGTGGCCTCAGAAAATGTGATGGAGAACTACATTGTGACTGGAGCAAATTTCGCAGAATATGTGTAAGAACCTGCGACGCTCTCCTGTGGAAAAATAGCCGAGTCCCTTAGCCTACAACCATCCTAGGTTTCCAGGGGGATTGGGTCCCGGGGGCACTGCTCTTGTCCCAAACCTTTTTATTGGCGGTGGAAACGCTGCAGGAGCCTGGGAAGACTTTCCCAGGCACTGGTGCCTCCTGCTGCACCTGGGCCGGCCCCCCATTTCCCGCTGTGGGTGATGGTGCTGCCCCTCCCCCCTGGGCAGAGGCCATCTTCCCTTTCTTGGGGCTCACGCTCTGAGTCACAGTGGAGGAGTCCTGTGGGCAGGACCAGCTATATAATTTGTGGGGCCCAAAGCAAAATGAAAATGCAGGTCTGCTTATTAAAATATTACTACGAATTTCAAGACAGCAACATCAGAATATTAAAGCAAGCCTGGGGTCTGGGCACCTTGACCTCTCTCAAGGTCTTGTGAGGCACAGGTGGGCTGCCTTGCCTTCCATCTAGATCGGAGTGGGAACATCCGGGCCTCAGGCTTTACGTATAAGGCTTGCAAAATCATTTGGCAGAAAAAAGGTTCCCTACCCCTGGCCTAGATGGAGAAGGGGCAGAGACGGCTGCTTCTCCCACCTGCTCCTCACACGCCTGCCCAAGGTCCAGTGGTCAGGAGGGCGGCAGCTCCCCAGCCCTCTGCACTCGGGTTGGTTTTGTCCAGAGGAGCACTGTTCCCACAGGATCGGTAGACTTCTGGCAGTCACGTGCTAGATTGTATGCTACTAAGTACAGATGAGGGCTGTGAATCCGGTGTGCAGGTGGGACTGAACCTCGTGTGTGGAGCAGTGTTAGGGTTGATTTTAAGGGACAATTACAAGAATGGGGAGCTTTCCCTGCCCTGGTACAGTTGTTTTTCGCTATTCACTGTAGGTAGGTTCAATAAAGTGGCCACAAATACTGAATTAGCAAATACATGATCTTGCTTGATGTGTGTCTCTGTTTAAAGACACCTTATTGAGTAGATATTGTTAATTCATTTACATGAACTTGGGGGCAACAACACTGGGACTGACGCCTGAAGGAAGTGTATTTGACACGTGCATTTTCTCCATAAGACACAGTACACTCGTCCTGAGCTTAGGGACATGAGACAGCACTTCAGCACTGTACCGGGGGCCATTGAAAGCACAGAACCAACAAAAAGCACCACTTTAGAGGCCACACAAAATATGAGAACTGAAACCACTCAGCAGAGCCTCACTGTTCACGCTCGGCTGCAGGGTGTGTTCATTGGGTGACTCGAATTTTTCACCGCTGTGCACATGTCAGCAAATGACCCCAAAAGCACCACAGGAATTGATTTAGGGACTAAAAATAAACTTTAGCAAGTAGGTGAATTTGCAAATACAGAAGCTGCTGATGTGGAGGATCGAATGTATTTTGAATTTTAGCTCTTAGGTCATAGTGAGCAGGTCCTTAAAGCAAAGCCATCTATCAACATGGCAAAAAGAGGTGACTGTTTGTTTCTAAAGGGATGATAAAGCAAGATGATATACATTCACAAGGCAATGTGTCAGACTTTCTAAAATAAACTTGAAATGCATACACTTCCCTCAGATAAGAGAATGTGAAGAGGTGTTGTGGGTTTGATAACCAACTGTGCTAATAACAATCATTAAGTGTCAACTAATTACAATGTGCAAAAATAAAAGGTCCAACTAATAGTAGGTTACATTAGTGTCAGATCAAATCACCTTGTGTAAACAAAGGTTATAACAAAGGGAGGGGATGGAAAGGGTTCAGACAGGGAGAGAGTATAAGGGCTTTGCATGCCTTTAGATAGAAGAAACTGATGTATGGCCCCAAATGTTGTCGGATCTCTATTTCACGATTAAAAGAATTACTCTGGAAAACAGAGTTCAGTGAGTATTTGTGATAAAATGTGGAAATTTAAAAAATGAGTGACACATTTTGAAAGCATTCTCTGAATGTCACTTTTGTATTCCAAATATTTTGAGATGTTCCCGTGGTAGGAACTATTTTGTGAAATAAATTAGATAAGGCAGTGCTTGCGATGTTGACAAGATAACTGAAAATGTCGTGAAGAAAACGTTAGTTACGCATAAGAAGCAGTTTATTATCCACTTGCCTGAATATGTGTAGTTTATATCAGTGTTTTGGGGGTGTTTTTTTTGGGGGGGGGAGCTTGTTTTTTGTCTCACTATGTTGCCCTATTGCCTCTGAAACAATTCTGTATAGTGGTGGCACAGTATCTTAGAGGCTAGGCATCTTGCTTCCTTGCTGCAAAGGTTTTTAAATACTTAAATTTTTAGTTGTTTTTCTGCCTTCTAATTCTCCCTCCTATTTTCTACAGCCTGGTGTACTACTGGACCACAGTTTTGGTTTGCAGTTGCTCTTCAGAGCAGTTCCCTGAAACTCTGCTCTTTCTTGCAGCTTTCACTGCACCAAGGAGGCTAGCTTAGCCCTGCCCTGCTCTCCCTTCTGATGCTGCTTGGCTCTTTAAACGATACACCTTCCTAAAGACTTACCAAAACCAGGTGATAATGTGAGACTGTGGACAATGAGGAAATCCCAGTTTCATGATGCAATGGTTGCTTAGAATGCTTTAAAGCATTGGACTTGTGGACTACATTCTAGATGATTGTTTTTCTAAATTATTAGTTCCCTCTATTCTCTGGAGAAGTAGTCCCCCCACCCCACAAAAAGCAATCTTTTTCACTCCAACTTTTAGTTATATTTGGGAAAAGCTTAATTCTTGGAGATTCACAGTGCTCATTAGCACATTAAAGGCTTTGAGATGTCTTGCAGTGAAGAAACCATTAGAACATTTCCCAAATTATTTGTCTATGGAATGCTTTCATGCAGAATACGCTATTAATATTTCCTTGGACTAGTGTTCTGTAACGCGCTACCCTTTTTTCCAAATGATTGCCCCCAGCTCTCTACCTGTGATCATGTTTTGCTCCCTACCCCTATCCCCCATACCCCTGCCCTATTCTATCTTTTACATCCCACCTTGTTCCTGACAGTGACCAGGCTTAAGTCTGCATCTCATCCCTGGAGACCTTTGGGAGGTCATTGCTTCAAATACATGTT
>NW_006295491.1:3602799-3605470 GCF_000327345.1 Myotis davidii | reverse complement strand
TCCTTTGGAGATAAAGAATGAGAATTTTGCAGTTCGACAAACCTGAATTTGACTCCTGGGTTCACCATTCATTAACAGTATGGCCTTTGTCAAAGTACTTGTTATTCTTGTTCACTTTTCTAAATGTGAATGAAGTGTGATGGATGCTAAAGCTCTTAGCACAGACTGATCATTGCAGAGGTCCTCATTAGTCTCCACAGGTCCTGGGCACCATCCTGGCACAGATGCCTGGAGTTGACTGAAGGTGGCAGGGAGGAGTATTTGGACTCTATTTTCCCAACAGGGTGAGGCCTAGTCTTATCATTCTTTACTGTGATCTTGACATGCCCTAAGTCCCAGGCTCCCATGGACTTCGAAGTCCTGCCTAGAAGTGAAAGAGAGACACAGGCTAGAGCCTAGCGGCTAGACCATGAATAGGCTGGACCTGCATCTTTTGGAGTGTCAATCATAGGTCTTAACCATGGCTACACTCATCAAAATCACTCTTGAAACTTAAAAAAAAATAGATTCCTAAGCCCCATACCTCAGGAGGTTCTCATTCATAGGCCTGGTATAGGTTGTACAAACAATTTTAATATAAATAGAAACTATGAACTGGTAGAGTTAGAAAGTAGGATTAGTAATAAAAACCTACCTAGGTTGTCAGGATTAAGTAAGGTATATGTGAAATTGCCTAGCACATAACTGCAATTCACAAGTTGTATCAGTTATCTTTTGTTGCATACTAAATCACCCCAAACTCAAGGGCGTGTATAAGGAAGGGTTTTTTTCTCATTCTTTAGTATTGGCTGCAGCAGCTCGCTGACCCCAGTGAGCTGCAAGGGAGTCGGGAGTGGTTTGGGGCTGGCTTAGCTGGGGCAACTTTCCTCCACATTTTCATTCTCCTCCCACCTCAGACCAGCCCGGGTATTTTCATGGTACACTAGCTCCTTGATTAATGTCTTTTCATTTAACTTCATCTATATATAAAAGGATAATATGCAAATTGGCCCCTTAGGAGTTCAACCAGGAGACTGGGAGTTCAATTGCTCACTATGATGTGTGCTGACCACCAGGTGGTGGCGCGGAATGAAGGACGGCCCTAGCTTGCAGCCGGAGAAGGGAGGTCCCCTGCCGCTGGCAACCTGAAGGCCCTGATTGGCCCTGATTGCCAGCCAGGCCTAGGGACCCTACCTGTGCACGAATTTCGTGCACCAAGCCTCTAGTTTTGTTATAATGTTGATGAGAAAAATACGTTGATTCCATGCTGGGGACACTATTTGTGTGGAATGTGCAGATTCTCCCCACATCTGCGTGGGTTTTCTCCAGAGACCCTGGTTTCTTCCCACACCCCTAAAGTGTTAGATGAATTGGTCTGCACTGTCCCAGTCTGAGTGAATGTGGGGTGTGAAGGAGTGGCCCCTCAGTGGAAGGGCATTCTGTCCAAGGTGTGCCCTGCCTTGTGCCCAGAGCTGCTGGGAAAGGCTCTAGCCACCTGCAACCCCATACTAGATAAACAGGTTGGAAAATCATCACCTTGCTTGTTTTTACTCGTCTTTTTAAAATGTATGTCTAGCTCACATTTATCTCAACATTTAATATTAGAAGTTTTTTGAGTCTTTATTTAGAAGTTTGGTGATATTATTGTGACCAGAAATACTCTGTAGGAACTTAATGCTTGCTTATATCAATTAGCCCATGGTAAAATTGGTTTCATTATACATTGTGAATACTTAAAGTCTCTGTTTCAAAGAACTTATCAACGATGTCAAGTGAAGACTTTACTGGATATCACAGCACAGGGAGCAAATGGAAATACATGTGTCTTCTTAAAACCTAGACTTAAAACATTGCATCTGCCTCATTCTGTTGGCCAAAGTGAGTCATGGCCAAGCTCTTGTGTCAAGGGGTAATGAAATACACGCAAGAGATGTGTGTGCAGGGAGGCATGAAGAATAGGAGACAGTGGTGCCATCTATCACAGAAGCCTGAAACATTGGACTTTAAGATAGAGTAGTTGGGTACTATATCTGATACTTTCATTAGGACTATGTGCAAGAAGTTTTTACCTCTGCCTATTATTCATTGGTAATGATATCTACCCTTCTTCACAGGTTAGTTATTGAGATCAATGGTAATAAAGTATGTGAAAGTAGCTTCAAGGTTATCCAGTATCATAAACCAGTAATAAATCACAGTTTCTCTAAGCTTTGAGCTCCACAACCAAATAGCCTGGGTCTGATTTCTTCTGCCTTTGTCGCAGGAGCGGTGGGATTTGGGCAGTGTAGGTAATCTCCCTGTGCCTCAGGTCCTCTTGGTTTGAAAAGGGACTGAGCGTCTTCTCCACGCTTTGAGGTAGTTGGGAGGATTCGGTGAGGTACAGTCTATGTAAACCTTTTAGCTGGGACCCAGTGTAAGTGCTCAGTAAGGGAAACATGTTTTGCTACAACAAATAAAATATAAATAAAGTTATATTTATATTTTAACCAACTAAACGCTCAGAGATCTCTAAGGCAAATCTAAGATATGTGATACGTTTTGTGAATTTAAGAATCTGAATGGAAAAGTTTAAAGGGTTACATCTGCTTTGGGATTTTTCAAGTCTCAGTTATTTAAATATGAGAGCCCTGGCTGGGTGGCTCAGTTGGTTGGAGCATCATCCTGTACACCCAAATGTGGCAGGTTCACTTCT
>NW_006295491.1:3600979-3602644 GCF_000327345.1 Myotis davidii | reverse complement strand
AGCTCCCTAGCCTCCCTCCCTTCCTCCCTCCCTCCCTCTGAAATCAAAAATAAGTAAATGTGAGAATTGTTTTGCAAAGAGAAATCAACATTTACTGTGGACTAGCCATGTGTACAGTAATGTGTTATACTTAGCAAAGACATTAAGATACGGTCTCCACCCTCAAGAAGCTAGCAGGCAGTTGGGAAAAGCAAAAATTGTCCCACTAAGTGATGCCAGCGTTAAGTGATACGATGCGGACTAGGAGTGTCTACCCAAACTTCTGGGCAGGTGCCAGTGCAATGATATCCTTAACTTGATAGCATGGGTTCAGGTGACCGCCCATTGGTTAGCCACAGCATAGTGTGGTTATGTGCTCACTTACACAGCGGCAGGGCATTAAATCGCGGTCTGGACCAGGTGGGCTTGCAGTTGAATTGAGAATCCACAGAGGGAGAGGGGAGTGTTGTAGCTGATGCATGCAGTGCTTCGGAAGACTCCTCTTCCCAGGAGAGTGCAGAAACAGCCAAGCCAGCACATGCTGTAGGTCTCCTTACAGAGTCAATGTGTCCTGTGTCATTCACAATGAAGTGGTGTTGGCTGGCGCCTGGAGAGGCGGATACTGGTGTAGCCAGGGTAGGGCTCTGCACTGCCAAGCAAATGCCAGCCAAGAGTATATTCCAGTATATTGGAGCATGATTATCTCTGCAATCTGGCTTTGTTTTTTTTCTTAAGTATAATTTTAACATTTATAGGAAATGCATTTTGTTTGCCTATTTGTTATTCAAGTGATGTGGTTTATTTACACTTTTTGGCAAATGTCACAGGTAAGATATGCCTGAAAAATGTCACTACTTAGTTAGAGCTTAGCATTAAAATTGTCTATAAAAGTGTCTTTAAAATTGTCTATAAAAGGAACAATTATATCTAATAGAATCAAAGATGGAAATGTAGAAGATCATTTCCCCTTCACAGAAACCGTATGCATAATGGATTTTTTTCCATCAAGTATATTAAAATAACTCAAGAGAAATTCTAAAGCCAGACAGAAAAGGGATGATCTGTTAGTTTATCGTCTCTATTTGCGATGTTTTAGTTCCTTATTTCTTTGAATTTTAATCTCCTACAGAAGAAATTAGCTGCCTTTTACCTTGTTCTCTCCAGCTGACTGGGGCTGAAGGGGAAATATGCCACAGGCCTCCCCCAGCAAGAATGGAGGCTCCTCCCGCAGCCTCGTGGGTCCCTAAGACTTGGGAGCTGTGACAAGGCCTGCACAGGGTCCGCATGGTCGAGGTCAGCCGTGGGGGAGCGGTGTGGCAGGCAGAAGAAAGGGTCGGAGTCACTCGCAAACCCGCTGCTTGGGAGAAACGGACTTCTTCACCAAATGTCTTGTAGTATCCATGGACTGTGTACTGCCATAAGCTCAAGGGTTGAAGATTAATCTGTGTGTGAGGGAGAAATTTAATATATTCCCTTTATCTTCTTATTCTTTTATTTATTTATTTATAATTAAATCTTTATTGTTCAGATTATTACATTTGTTCCTCCTCCCCCCCCCATAACTCCCCTCCTTCCAGTTCCCACCCCACCCTCCGCCCTCACTCCCCACCCACTGTCCTCATCCATAGGTGCACGATTTTTGTCCAGTTTCTTACACATCTCCCACACCCCTTTCCCCGCCAAAAA
>NW_006295491.1:3571828-3600942 GCF_000327345.1 Myotis davidii | reverse complement strand
CCGGTCCCTTTCTATGTCCCTGATTCTATTATAATCAACAGTTCATTCTGTTCATCAGATTATTCATTCATTTGATTCTTAGATTCACTTGTTGATAGATGCATATTTGTTGTTCATAATTTTTATTTTTACCTTTTTCTTTTTTCCCCTCTTCTTAAAGGATACCTTTCAGCATTTCATATAATACTGGTTTGGTGGTGATGAACTCCTTTAGCTTTTCCTTATCTGTGAAGCTCTTTATCTGACCTTCAATTCTGAATGATAGCTTTGCTGGATAAAGTAATCTTGGTTGTAGGTTCTTGTTATTCATCACTTTGAATATTTCTTGCCACTCCCTTCTGGCCTGCAAAGTTTCTGTTGAGAAATCAGCTGACAGTCGTATGGGTATTCCCTTGTAGGTAACCAAGTTTCTTTCTCTTGCTGCTTTTAAGATTCTCTCTTTGTCTTTTGCTCTTGGCATTTTAATGATGATGTGTCTTGGTGTGGTCCTCTTTGGATTCCTTTTGTTTGGGGTTCTCTGCGCTTCCTGGACTTGTAAGTCTATTTCTTTCACCAGGTGGGGGAAGGTTTCTGTCATTATTTCTTCAAATAGGTTTTCAATATCTTGCTCTCTCTCATCTTCTGGCACCCCTATAATTCTGATGTTGGTGTGCTTGAAGCTGTCCCAGAGGCTCCTTACACTATCTTCGTATTTTTGGATTCTTTTTTCATTTTTCTTTTCCGGTTGGGTGTTTTTTGCTTCTTTGCATTTCAAATCTTTGACTTGATTCTTGCGCTCCTCTGGTCTGCTGTTGGGAGTCTGTATAATATTCTTTATTTCAGGTGGTGTATGTTTAGTTTCTAGTTGGTTCTTTATCATAGCATCGAGGGTCTCATTAGATTTCTTGAGGATCTCAATAAGTTTATCAGCGGCTTCTAGACAGTTCTTGAGAGCCCTTAAAAGTGTGGTTCTGAACTCTATATCCTCCATGAACAATTTTGTCCTGTTTCTTTGTCTCCGCATCTTTTATGCTTTCTTGGTGCACCCTTAGTGGTCTTTGTGCACAGTCTTGTTGTCGTTAAGCCTTGATTGTTGTAGTTGATACTGGGGGGGGGGGGGGTTGACCTCCAGGCCAACTGGCTGTGAGAATCAGCTGTGTCTGCAGTGGGAAAACTTCTGTCCTCTGGAGAGGTGCTAATCCAGCCTTTGCCTGAGGCTATCCGGCAAATGGCTCTGTGCAGGGCTTGGGCGGGGCAGGTCACACAGGATCAAACAGGGTGGGTGGAGGGAGCAGTTATGGCTGCTCTCAGTCCCATCCCCAGAGGCTCTACCTTTCAGAGTCCCAGCAACCGCTGCAAACCTCAGAGAGAAAGCTGCCTTCGAGTTCCGACCGATGCCAGACAGTCCCGCTTCTCCCGTTTGAGTCTGGGTCCCTAGAGACTTGCCCAGAACTGGAGCTCAGAGCCTGAGTCTCTCTCCCGATTGAAAACGACAACTGCGCCCTCAGTCACCAGCCCGCTCCTTGCACCTCTGCACCTTTGTATTTTCCACACTGCGCCTCCTCTGAGTCTCGGTATGCTGTTCTCTTTCCTTCTAGTTGAAGAATTTCCCCTCAGCCAGCTTTCCTGTGCTTCTGGGTGATGTCCGTTCCGTCTTTTAGTTGCATTTTTGAAGTGGTTGTTCGAGGCAGCTAACTCCGGTGTTTACCTATGCCGCCATCTTGGTTCTCCTGATCCAAAAGAAACCTCTCTTTCTTATTCTTTTCCTGTTTGCTTTTCACAGAAATCCCTGAAGGTGCTGCAGCTTTATTTTTATTTAAAAAATGTTTTTGTTATTGTTAGTGTATCCTTTTAGGCATTGAGATGGGGAATATTATGAGATTAAAATAATTTGTTGATAATAACAATGAAAAGATTGGAACTGATAAATAAATAAGTGTACTAGAATATAGCACACATTCATCATCTCTGTGTACTTACTGGTTTTCAAAACTTTTGTAGAACGTGTAGAGAAATCGGTTGGGAAATCTATGCATTGTTCAGATTTTTAAAGTGTTTACCTCCTAAACTGTCTACCTAATTATGGGCGAGAATGCTGCTGCTTCATCCTAATTCATTCTCTTCCATCAGACATGCAGATTCAGTTAATTAGCTATTCCATTTGTGGTTTTAAGCCAAACTACAAACTGTGTGTGGCTTTGGATTATCTGGTTTTAGAGTGGCAGAAGTTGGCATGGCATTTTCTTAGCCCAAGAAGTTTTGTGCCTCTTTATTGAATTTATTGGGGTGACACTGGTTAACAAAATTATACAGGTTTCAGGTGCATGGTTCTACAACACATCATCAGTGTACTGAATTGTGTGTTTAGCACCCCAAGTCTCCTTCCATCACCATTTGACCCCCCTATACCTTCCTCCACCTACTCCATCTCCCACCCCTACACAATCACCGCAAATGTTGTTTGTGTCTGAGTTTTTTTCTTTTTTGCTTAACCCTCCACTCTCATCCCCTTCCCCCAACAGCTGTCAGCTTGCAAGAGTTTTAATTACATCTTATTTCTTAATTCTTAACGTGGGACGATATTTCATTAAATTCTCTGAAGTTTAACTTGATACAAATTTTAGGATGATTCATGCTAGCTTTCCTTCCCCAGATCGTGACTCGTTTTCAGAGTAGTATTTGAAAAGCTTCGTAAGTTAAGGTGGACTGTTTAGAGTCTGGCACTTGCCTGTTTCCCTGAATACTCCATTGGTCTCTGCCAGCTGTGAGTGTGATGACAGGGTTAGGGTTTGTTTCTCAGGTGTTGCTGTTGGTGTTTCATTTTGCAGATCTAGACGGGGAGTTAGAGGGGAGTGCTGAAACAGAAGAATAAGCCTTAAGATTTGGGTTCTTATGAGATGGATGCCATTGAAGACACCTCGTCCATGGGGTTTTGTTAGTTTCTTAGCATTTCTATTTTATCAGCATCCTTAATAAGATCAGTCTATTGGGAATATTGTCTTCTCAGAGTTTCCATTGAAAGTGTCTATAAACAGTTCATAGTACAAAGGAGAATCTTAAAGCTGTTAAGGAATAGAGCGTGATAAAGTTGAGGTACACATGCATTTCCTAGCAGAAAAAAGTATGAAGGAAAACGTGACTTTAGAGCAAATGCAAACTACTTTACCAAGGTTTGAAAGATGCCTTTGAAATATTTTTGTTTGTGCAATATGTCAACTTTGTTTTCCAAGACAAGGACCCTTTCCTCATGAGACGAGCATGATTTCATGCTCTGGACTGTGATTGCTGTGATTCTAACACACTAAATTGGCTCCAACTCCAGTTTGAGGTTTAATGCTTGACATGCTAAATGCTTCCGTCCTCTTGTAGGAAAAATTCCTGTAACAATGAAATCATACTGTGTTCAGCTAAACTATTGGAGTATCTTTATTTTCGGGGGAAAAAATCATGAAATGTCTGAATTTTTGCCCGTTACTAATGAAAAAATTTTATGAAACTGTCCTGAGTAAAATAATTATTTAGTGTAATTACATTTAATTTCCTTCTTTGCCACATATTCTTCTGTGAATCTTTCATCATTCCCTTCTCACTCCCTTCTTAAATCTGCAATCAGTTTTCAGGAGCACATCTGTCATCATCTTGTATGTAATTAATGCAGTGTCTTCAGTGGTGTCATCTGAATTACTCAGTAGGGATGATGGGTAATTTGAGATGTCATAATTGACCCCAGACGTTCCTTCTCTGAAGGGTAATAGTAGATAATGGTTTCTAAACAATTGCACCTTTTCAGTTGAATAGAATTAGGAAAAAGAATAAAGGGAGGGAGAGAGGGGAGGAAGAGAAGGAGGGAGAGAGGGAGGGAGAGAGGAAGGGGAGGAAGGAAGGAGGAAGTAAAGGAATGAGACAGGGAAGGAGGAGGACCAATCAATGATTCTCTCTCATCATTGATGCTTCTGTCTTTCTCCCTTTCTCTCTGAAATCAATAAAACTGATGAATTTCAAAAGGTAGGTGGGGGAAGGGTGAGGGGGGGAGGGATTAACTGGGGAACTTATATGCATATATGTGTAGCCTATGGACCCAGACAATAGTGTGCTAAAGGCCTGGGAGGGGCAGATTTGGGGTAGAGGGGGTCAGTGGGAAAACACACACACAAACAAAGGGGACATCTGTCATATTTTCAACAATAAAAATAAATTTAAAAACAAAACAAGGAAATGTATGTTTTTTTGTTTGTTTGTTTTTAATGAAAATACCCAGCCTGCATGACTCAGTGGTTGAGCATTGACCTATGAACCAGGAGGTCAAGGTTAGATTCCCAGTCAGGGCACATGTCCTTGCTGTGGGCTCGACCCCTTTTTCCCCCCAGTGTGGGGGCATGCAAGAAATGACTGATCAGTGATTCTCTTTCATCATTGATGTTTCTATCTCTTCCTCCCTCTCCCTTTCTCTGTGAAATCAATAAAAAAATATTTTTAAAAGGAAGGAGGGGGAAAAAAAGGAAGGAAAGAAGGAAAAGAAGGAAAATTCTTCTTGGATGTTTTTAGTGTCCTTTATTTGCTATTTAGCATGCTAAGTTTCTATAGCACTTGTTTTCTTTACTCATGCTTCAAATTAGAGTCAGTTTCCTCTGGTATTTGTTGACAGTAGAGTTGACTTCAAGCATTTTATTTGCGGAATCTCTGCTGGAGTGAGCAATGAGCCAACCTTCAGGGGAAAGAATATATTAAATCAAGCATTCTTTGAGCACCCCAAATTCAAGATTCTATACTTAGCAGATGGAAAAGTCCCTAAGATGTGGTTCATAACTTTAGTGAACTTATGTTTGAATTGTCTAAATAAATAGAAAGAAACAGCCTCATTAAGAAGGATAAAATCCTCAATTTTGTGTAAGGTTTTTCTTAAGAAGAGCCTCGGAAGGAAATGTTCTAGACAGGGAGAGAAGATGTTTCAAGGAATGCTGACTCACTGTGTGGTCCCATGTGCTTTGTTCTTGCTGGCTCCTGACTCTGACTGGTCATAATTAGTTTTATTCCTCATAAGCTGCAAATTGTACACCCTTGTTGTTCAAGCCCATGATGTGCAATTATTTGCATTGGAAAACTGGACTATAGAGGAAGCAGCTGTATTTCATAGGAGGTTGCCTGCCTGCAACCATGCTGGCAGTACATAGGGTTGGATGCACAACCCACAGTATACTCAGCGGCCGGCATGTCAGTTTGGGGAGAACATTGCCAGTGCATTTCCCTTCTTTCTAGCCATGATTTTACATTTCATGGAGAGTTCTAATGAACAGAGTCAGTGAATTACCAATCTGGGCACTGCTTATTGGTAAAGTGTTGAAGAATATTTTGCCCAATGATGAATAGGGTAGATGCTAAAATAACGGTTGCCTTGGAAGGTGAACTGTGATAGTGTTCAAAAGTTGCCCACAATAGGAACTGCAGTAGAAATCCTCTTATTTGAATGTATTGCGATAGTAGTTGATTGATGAAATGTCTTACCTGAAAGGATCATAAAAAAATTACATGTTTTTTTTATAGTAGATTTTAACTTAAAACATTAAGTGTGCTTTGAGTCTACAAATATTTGATGTACAGCCAAGACCTTTGCTTGGAGTGTGATCAGCTGAAGAAAGTTCTACCTTATTGCTCTTGTATAAACCACATCTACAATGAAGAGCCCATAATTGCTAGTTTCAGTTCTTTGGAGTGAGATTTTCAATCCTGTGAACCAATCTGAGGGCAGCACCCATTTATATTTTTATTAGGCCTCATCCCCCAAATCCAAGATGCCTGGAGAACATTTAATTCAATCGCGATTTATTTTAATAACCTATCTTTATGGAGTAGTTCCAAATCGTTCAAATGAATTTCCATGAAAATCTTTGTTTTCATAGTCACGTTTATGATTTTAACAAGCACAACTGGCCTAAGCAGGTTTGGGGAGAAACAAAACTGATCCTTCGTATGTTTTAAACTCAGCCAGTGGAAGCTGATGTGTTTGGGGTCCCAGAAGGTAGCCTGTGAGCACTGAGTGTTCAGCGTCTCTCTCATTAGGCTAGGACGTTTCACAGAAGAAATGGAGAGCACCATGGAGAGAGAATCAGCAAGTTTTTACTATAGTATGCATTTTGGCAACTGCCTGTAAGATTCCTGGCATGAAATGAAGTGTTTTGTGTTCTGTTTTTTTGGAGGGGTGTTTTGTGTTGTGTGTGTTTTTTTGTTTTTTTTTGCTTGACGTTTCATGAGGTTTAAGATCATTTGGCCAACATGTGCTGTTTCACAACATGAAAGGCTTTTTTTTTTCTCTTGGGGCAAGAAGCAAGAACACATTTTTCTTTGCTACTGTGAACGTCTGTCGCTCTCGGCTTTGGAATTATGTTTAATATGGAAAGTCTGTGCTGATTCTGGACTTGCTTGGAAGAAATCTTGGTGGGTTGGTGGGGATGGAAAAGAGGTGATCTAGTGACTTAAAATGCTACTGAATTGTGCATCCAGTTCTTATAGAACCAAAGGAACCAAATTTTGGTCCCAAAAAAATCATTTACATTTTTAAGTTGCTTGTGCTTTCAAATGAATGCTTTTGTTATTTTGTTCAAACAGCACTTTGACAGAGAGCAAAGAGTACAGTTGAAGTTTCTGTGAGTGCTTTTATAATATTCTCACTTCTCAAAAATGGACAGAGGTTGTTTTTTTTGTGTGTGTGTTTTTTTTCACTCCCCTAGAGTTCCATTGTTTAATGAGAAATTTAACTAAATGTGTTTGAGATTAAATTTTTTAAAAAAAGAACAGTTTATATCCTGTAAGTCATGCCTAGTCTCACCATTGCAGGTAGATCAGTAGATTTGCTTCTGAACTTGATTAGGCTGCATCTTGGGAAACCCATCCTCAGTTGAGAATACATAATATGTTTGGCTGACCGAGCATCATAGCATAGCCCAGCCAGTTTCTACTGATGAGTTTCACTCTGGCACCATTGTCAAGTGAAAAAATCGTAAGACCAATCATGGTAGTTTGGGTACCGCCTGTACAATAGTCTTTCAGTTGCTATGAGACAAAGAAGATATGCGATCCCTTGACAGAAAGAGCACTGGACCTGGAGCCAGACACCTTGATTTCAGACCCTGGGCTTCCTGGTGCCTCTTAATCACTCTGAACCCTCGTTTCTTCATCAGTAGAATGATGGCAATAAGGCCTCTTTCATCCATAAAGCAGGAGTGATTATACCAACTCACAAGGCTGTTGTCAGGATTAAGTGAGATACAACATATTAAAAGCATTTAGGACTGTGTTTGGCACAGAGCCAGTGCTTGATAAATGTGGCATTTATCATTTTAAAAATACAGAGGCGACTGCTCCAGGCCTTTACCCTTGAGCATGACACTTCTATTCATGTAAGGCTTAATGCCCTCGTGCTGAGTAATAGTGCTTTTGGACACACTGTTCAGGCCTGCTTCCTTCCATCTCTCGCCTAATGCCCCAAAGTAGAGTGAAATTATAGCTAAGGGACTGACAGCCAATCCCTGCTGCATCTTGGCCTTTGTTGTCTGGTGAGCGGCTGGCCATTTATGAGTTGTGAATTGCTCTTGACTTGTCTTGTGGAGCCCCAAAAGGGAACCTTCCCTGCTGATATTAAGGCTGGCAAAGCTGAAAAGGATGGGCAGGCCCTCTCCTTCCTTCCCTCTCTGCAGTTCCCAGCAGTGAGGCTGTGGCACCGCCAGCACCTGCCCTTGCTGGGAAGGGCTCTCGGGTACACGGTGCCTCAGCACCCACTGCCCTGCAAGTCTCCCGCTCTCCTGCTGCTGCCCAAGTGGTTTGCTAATCTCTTCTCATCCCTCCCAGATCACACCCCCGCTATATAGGAAGGAGGGAAATCATTGTACACAACAGTTACAACCTTTATTTGTGGAGAGGGCAGCCTGCAGAGAATTTGCAGAGGACCGAATGATTTGTAGGTCAGGGGAAGCATTCTGGTCAACAGATTTGAGCCCATGGAAGTGTCAAGGTCTTTAAGTGGATATTGGAAAGGTCACATATAACCTCTAGAAGCCCCAGAAAGGAATATACTAGAGCACCGATTTTCAACCACAAGATTTTGTAAAGCATGCAGTCCCTAACTACTTAGTCAGGGGCACTGACCTCTTTCCCCTTAGATCAGTGGTTCTCAGCCTTCCTAATGCCGTGACCCTTTATGTTGGGGTGACCCCCAACCATAAAATTATTTTCGTTGCTACTTCATAACTGTAATTTTGCTACTGTTATGAAGTCAAAAAGTTTGCTCACCCCTGGAGACCGACCCCTGTGAAAGGGTCGTTTGACCCCCAAAGGGGTTGCGACCCACAGGTTGAGAACCGCTGCCTTAGATTGTCAGATAAAATAAAAATGACAACAGCCAACACTACAGTAGCCATCTGGTGTGACTGAATCAAAATTATACTTTTTTTTGTCAGATTGACAAAAAATGTATTTTTCAGTGTGCCACAGAATTTGAGTAATTAGTTTATGTGTGCCATGAGATGAGAAAGGTTGAAAATCACTGTACTAGAGTGAAGACAGCCTAGCTTTTTGCCTGAGGCTACTGGTATTTTTCTGACGATAAGGACCACTGAATTAATTACTTTGGAAGTCTAGGAAAATAGTATTTTGATATGAAAAATGTGTCTCTAGATAAGACCTAAAAAGCTCCAGTGTAGTTCTCACAGGAATTATTGATTTACAAAAATGTATTAATGCAGCTCTGGTTAAGATCTATAGGTAATGAACTGCTGTGCATAATAACATTAATGTTGTTATTGTAATACCAGTTCATTCAACTCACATATTTTGTGTCAATTTGAATCATGTACCAAATTGTTCACTGGTGTGTATGAGGCATTTTTTATATATTAATAATATTAAATATATTTATTAATGAGAACAGAAGAGAAAAACCTTAGGGAACAGTGGGCATAGCAACCACAAAATTTGGCTCCCATCTTCTGATCTCAGTGTTTGTGAGTGGGGAATGCATATGTAATTAGAAAGCACTCCTGTGACATACATGATTTTTTTTTTTTACATCAGAGAAAGTGAAAGCCTAACTGGCCCAAAACAAGGAATTCCCTGTATGCTGACCTCAAAGTAGCTGGATGGCATCTTAGATTGAATTTTTGAAAATGACTATAATTAAATGGCTAAGGTAAGACCAAAAATACACATCATCATTGCTCAAAGACACATTTAAAAAATAAAACCCATCTCTTTTTATTTACAAAGGAAGACAGAAAACAAAACGAAACAAAAACCTCCTGTCTTGCTGGTGTTTGAATATTTAAAATAGTTCTTTAAATGCAACAGGCTTACAGAGCAACTTCAAGGCCAATAGTATTCATTTGTCAGCAAGAGGAGCTGAGTCATGAGCTTGGTAAATGCTTGAAGATATTAAACAAAATACTGCAGGAACAAAGGAATGATTCATTCTGACTGAGAGGATCTTCCCTCTTCTGGGAAGGTTGGGACATTTTGAATAGGCCTTTGACGAATGAGACTTCAACTGGTAAAGGAGGAAGGAACTTTAGGTGATCTGAACAAAGGCATCAAAAGTCCATGGGACACTTGGCAGTTGGTTGAAGAGTTCACCATTGTTCTGGGTGTTTATCTTCTCCTTGTGTTCCCCGGGCAGCTTCAGGGCTCCAGGTTCCCCTCATTGCTTCAGCAAGCGTCTCTACAGGAACTCTACCGTTGTAGCATAATTTCAGAATCGATATATACTTAGAGACAGTGCTCTGATTGCACTGATCGAAGGCCATCCTGGATAGAGTGGAGACAGATGGTTCCCCAAGAAAGAAGTGTGTTCTGTTACCAGGAAAGTGGGGACCCAGAGGTTGGGTGCCAAAACCCAGACTGCTAAATGAGCTTGGCTCAAAGTCCCCTTATCTGTGGTCTTTGCAATAATCCATTTGTCACACTTCCCCTTCATTTGCTAATGTCCACCGATGAAAGAGTCCTTTAATTACATTACCCCCACTGCACTAGACGCTCCTTGAAATCAGGATTCAGTTATTCAGCTCAATAGTGTCAGTACGCATTTTGTACCAGAAATCTTGCTATGTGTTAGGGGTGCAAAGGGTAAACAAGTTTGGACCCTATTCTCTTAGGGTACTTATCGTGACTCAGGTTGGAAAGGTAATTGGAATATTCCGTTTTAATGGTGAGGCTTCAGATCAGGACACTTCATTTCTGTAAAGAGATTTAAATTTCAAATCCAACTTGAATTTTATGTGGAATAATGATTTGACTTTATCCCCTTTTTGTTTTGTTTTTTGGGGTTTTTTTGGAAGCACTCATTCATATTATTACCACGTGCTTTTAAACATGCAAAGGAAACTAATCAACTAATTGTAGAAGCCTCGACTAGGGAAGTGTGCAGAGACAGAAATGGGATGATGGTTTTTTACTTTATTTTTGTCTTTGTTGTGTTAGAAAGTAATTTTTATTAGCAATAAACAATGTGTATAAATGCACATCCTCATTTCAGTAACAATAACTCATGAAAAAGACCCGAAGTGAATTCAGAAGGTTGAACTCATCAGCCTCACCAACGTATAGGTAAACATATGCTGCATAATTTTCTCATAGATAAAGCCATTTGTTTTCATTCTGTACAGTAGCTGGGATATATATAATTAATCCATTTCAGCTTTAGGGTTGGAATGTTTTTCAAGGTGAGGCTCGGTCTTTGTACTTAGCAAAGCACTACTTGGAAGAGACGTCTGTACGATGTCTGAAAAGTGAATAAACTGCCTGTCTGAAAATGTGTTGGGTAACCGTGGTGACCTGGGCCATGGGGATGCCCCTCTGAGAGTCAGGAATGCTGAGGGAGATAGAGAGGCTGACTGGTTACTGACAATAAGGTATTGAGAATGGCTTCCACGCATAGAGGGGGAATCTTGAGAGCTGCAGTGGGGCAGGTTATGCTGGGCATTGTACATCAGCTTGGGCATTTTGAGTTTTTACCCTAGAAATAATGGGAGGAGGGCAGTATCAAGATTGTGCAAATGGGTGAATAGAAGAGCATTCAGGAAAAGGGCAGCCCTGAAGGAAGGTTAGACATGTAATTAAAATCATGAACAAATCTTCTGTATAGAGTGTAGACCAAGAAGACAGATGGGGCCTAGGACTGAGACTTGAAGAATTCCAGCAGAAATGGACAGGAGGAGGAGGCTATGTGGAGGAGGGGCCTGGGAAGCTATGGAAAACAGGTGAATTAAAAGCCAAGGGGTAGCCTGGCCATAGCAGCTCAGTGGCTGAGCATCAACCCATGCACTGAGAGGTCACCGGTTTAATTCCCAGTCAGGGCACCTGTAGTTGCAGACTCGATTCCCAGTAGGGGTCGCGCAGGAGGCAGCTGATCTACTTCTCTCTCATTGATGTTTCCTTTTCTTTCTCCCTTTCTGTATTGAATCAATAAAAAACAAAACAACATTTTTTTTAAAAGCCAAGGTGTAAGTCTTTCAGGAAGGAGATAAATAGACAAATGCTTCTACAAAATCTCTGTGAGGTGGGCACTGAAATAGGCCCATTGGACTTGGCTGAGGTTGCTGGTGATCAAGAGCCTGCTGTGAGGTGGGATGGTAGAAGCCACACCAGAGTGCCCTCAGGGAGGAGACAGAGAGGGAAGACAGTCTTCCAGGTATGTTGGCTGTGAAAGGCAGGGCAGATAAGGAAGATTAAGTGGGGTTTGTGGAGACTTCTTGTTTTTGAGGTGGGCAACACTTGAGAAATATGCAAATGCTCTTACAAATAATCCCATAAAGAAGTAAAAACTGACAAGGTCCTGAGAAGGCAGGAGGGAGGTGGGTTTGAAGGTGGAAAGAACAGGTGTGTATATAGATTCTGGGGAGTTACTCTTTTCCAGTGTGCTTGTTTCAGTCTAGACTTGTCAACTACAGTAGCCACTTGTATTAGCCACTCTAGTATTTCTCAACTTTCTTTTTTCATTATCATCCTCGGAGGAGAAAAATTGAAATTGAAAGTAATTTATCTCATTTCACCCTAATGAGATAAATTAAATACTATGAAAAGTTTATTCTGGTAGGCCTTAACTTGGGAGGGCCACACATCACTGTAATAGCTAAATTAATATAGGGGGCAAAGTTATCTTGCTATGGTTGCCATAACAAAATATCACAGGTTGGGGTGGCTTAAATGACAGAAATTTCTTTTTTCAATGTTCTGAAGGCTAGAAGTCTAAGACCAAGGTGAGAGCAGATTTGATTTCTCCTGAGGCCTCTCTTCTCGATTTACTGATGGCCACCTTCTGGCTGTGTTCTCATGTGATCTTTCCTCTGTGTATATACATCCCTGGTGACTCTATGTTTTCAAATTCCCTCCTCTTAAAAGAACAGCAGACAGATTGGGTTAGGGAGCACTCATGTGACCTCATTTAATATTGATTACCTTTTTAAAGTCCCTATTTTCCAAATACAGTCACATTCTGAGGTACCAGGGCTTAAAATTTCAACATATGAATTGGGGGTGGCGGGGGGCGGGGTGACACAAATCAGTCCATAAAACCATCTCCAAAAATCTATTTTCACTTTCCTCAGGGGTACTATTGCCCCTTTTGAGCATGTATGAACTACTTGGTAAAGATGACATGGGTTTTGCTCTGTGGACCGAGTATAAGGATGTAAAGGTTCATTCCTGTTTGAGCACCAAATATATGTCAGGCACCATGTCAGTCTCCAGGAATAAATACGTCTTCAAGGTATGCTCAGACACACAAACTGAAATGCTATTGTATATACGATACTTACACTCCTAACAGACTGAGATAATGAATGAATATTTGTTGGCTGAATAATCAAAGTGTTAGGGTGACTAATTTCTACGGCAAGGAGGAGGTTAGGAAAAACTCTCTGGGAAAGGGGCCATATGCGGGGTGAATTGGCTGTTTTTTTTAATATAGAAAACGACAGTTCAAGCAAAAGTCCAGCTGGATCATGGGCACAAAGGAGTGAAAGTGCGGGGCTTATCGAAAGACACACAAGTAGCAGGGTGTGTGGAAACCTTAGGGAGTAGAATGGGGAAAGAAAGGGAGGGATGTGCAGCCAGATTCTGAAGGATATTGCATAAGATTTTGCAAGGAGATTTGAATTTTGGGCATTGAGGAATCAACAAAGCAATCGGGAAGGAGGTCCTATAAGATACTTAGATTGCGCCCTCCAGAAGGATACTGTGTTCTAGGTATGAACCTGAGAGTGGCTGGTGGGGAGATGCCAGGCGTCCCAAGTGAGCCATGGGGCCATAGAGGCAAGCGCCTCCTGCATAGATCCCACCAGCATGTATGAAATCCATGCATAAGCTAATGGCACACGTATATGTGTCTGCTGCACCACTTTATCTACATTCTGATGCTCCCTAAGGTGGCTTCTCTAACCCATCTGCCACCTTTAGGGGCCTAGTATTTATCTCTCACCAGCTTGGAACCAGACCCAGTCACCTTGTCTGAAAGACATGGCCCAATGAAATGGGCACACTTCTGGCATGTGTGCCCTGGCAGTTGAGGGTAGGTGTTGTGAGCAGGTGAGAGTGTGGGCTTTTGTACGTACAGGGAAAGCTATGACCCATGCTGGTTCCCCTGAACAGGGCTTTCATGGTGTACGATAATATCCTAAAGAATACCTTTTTCTAATTTGCACAAAAGTGTGTTGGGAAATAACAGTGAATGTGATAGGATCAGGAAAGTGTTGTAGAAGAGTAATCCTGGTGGCAACACAGAGTTTTATTAAATAGGAATTGGGACCCGGGGTGAGGAGGTGGCCAAGCGATAGGAATATGTTTCTTATTTTCCGCGATAAGAAGAGCAGGAAGCCCTGGGCATAGGGCTAAGGAGAGAAGCCTGTAAAATGCACAGTGGTCCAGCATGTAAAAGGCCGTGAGCAAGTGAGATTGCCTTTTTCTTCCCCTTCTTCTTTACAAACCCTCCCTGATGACTTTCCTTGTGGGGAGTCCTTTGAGGATGGTCTTTGCCCCCCTGATAACCTGGTGTGTTGTTTTGCAGCTTTTAAGATTTTTTATATTCTGTATTCTAGCACCATGTTCACCAGGGGGCCCTCAAGATGACGGTGATCTTCAGCCAGGTGTTTTAGGATCCTGATATCTCTGAGTGGTTAACAGCCAAAACTCAAGAATGTTAGAGGGCTTCCCCCAGCTTCTACAGGGGTGTGACAAGAGTGTGGAAATGGCAGTATTCAAGAAAGCGGCTTGCTTTGTGTCACAGTGGATTGGGTTAGCTCAGTGGTCGGCAAACTGGGGCTTGTGAGCCACATGCGGATCTTTGGCCCCTTGAGTGTGGCTCTTCCACAAAATACTACATGCGGGTGTGCGTGGTGCGATTGAAACTTAGTGGTCCATGCGCAGAAGTCAGTTTTCAGCCTGGGCGAGTCTATTTTGAAGAAGTGGCGTTAGAAAAAGTGGGAGGTGTCAGTTGGTCGGTCGGTCGGGTGGGCGGGCGAGTGACAGGAGACGCAGCGCATGCGGACCACGGGATATGCGGCGTGGGGGAGGTACATTGTTTTGAGGTACCTTCGCTGAGGTCGCTGAGGTTGACCCCTTCCAACTCTCCCATCCACACTTGTCTATCTGAAACAAGTATACAAGACAAGTGTGGATGGGAGAGTTGGAAGGGGTCAACCTCAGCAAATGTACCTCAGTCAGATTGAGGATGCTTTTAGCAAAGGCCAGCTTAGGAGTACCCTAATTAAGTTAATGACAATGTACCTGCCTATACAGTTTAAGTTTTAAAAAATTGGCTCTCAAAAGAAATTTCAGTCGTTGCACTGTTGATATTTGGCTCTGTTGACTAATGAGTTTGCCGACCACTGGGTTAGCCTCAAGACTGATGACCCTTGCACACTCAGAGGCTCCAGAAGTGAAGCTGTCCGGGGTGCTCCTGAGGCCAGTGATCCCATGCCCCTTGAAAGTTTCCCAGTGCACTGAGTTCTGAGAGCAGGAAAAAGAAGGGAAACACTCATGGCATAAGGTAGGAGGACCCTTAAAAATACTCTGTGTTCATTTAATTGGTGAGATCATTAAGATCCAGAGAGGTTGTGTCTCAATGGAAATCATGCAGTTACTTGGTGACAAGACTCCTGATTCCAAATTCAGTGTGTGTTTGTCCCCCCCCCAACCCCCCCCCAATCATCTCCACTGCCCTAAGGTTAAAAAACAAACATGCAACAACTCACTGAGCTAGAGAAAACCATTTGTATTGAAAGGAAATGAGAAAAAGGAGGGAAGCAATATTTAGGTCAAACATCTGATGGCTTTGTAGGAACTTTAAATTATATAGATTGTGAACAGGAACTATAAAAATCAGTCACTGGGGGTGTAGAAAACTTCGTTTAAGCTTCCCTTTTGTGATGTAAATCAGCCTGGAAATATCTAGACGTAGGCTATCTTTTAACTCATAAGGGTCTTGTAAAACAGTAATAAATGTGCCTTCTATTTGCAGGCTCAGCTAACCTCCATAAATTAGAAAAATGAATGGGTGCCAGTGAATCTGATAGGTTCTCCCTCAAGAACTAGATACCAGTCTGTGTGTGTGTGTATTCAGAGGGCAATACATCTAGGATGTGCATCACACAGGAACAAAACAAGTTTTTCAGTTCCCAGCGGTTTAAGATCTTTTCTGCTTCTTTAGATGATATCGGATAATTTATAAAATGTGAAACTGATAAAAGACCCCGCGACGCCCCATAATTCAGTACAGTAACTCACAAAAGATCTCTGGAATCAGTTTGGTTTTCTAATATATTAACAGTTTGTGAGGAAAGGAAGGAAACCAGATCACATACATCTAAAAGTATGCACAGATGCGCCCGGCGTCCACAGAATGGGATTTCCATTCGTAAGTATTTTATTCCATCGGCAAATTACAAAAGGCTGGGGATATGGGAGATGAGAGATCGCTATTTGTGGAATTATTTGAGAGCTGAATCGTCCAGGGAGCTTAAATTAAAAAGGAGATCGTAAGATATTATGCCTGACTCCTTGCATCTATAGTGGGGAACTACCTCCAGGTTGTATCCTGGGGACTCGGGGCGTATGGTTTGTGATTTTTCCCCAGGCTCAGTCAGGCCCCAGCAGAGCCGTGAACATTTCCCCTGCTGTGACGTTTCTTCTTGTCACCACCTTCTGTTTATTGATTTTCATTTGCTTTTAACATATTGAAAGTTGAATTCTTAGGGACAGGGATATAACTCCAGACTCTGCAATTTTCTAAGGGTGGGGATTTAGGACCAGCCTAAATCAATCAAATGGTAGATCCTCCATAGACATTTGTGTGGCCTTCTAAATTTTTCAGTTCCATATTAGAAAGTTAATTTCTGTTAACATGGAAATACCTAAATATTTTAAGGTATTTTAGTGGAGATTGTTTCAAATCACATGCACAGATCATTTTTAATGATGTTTTCTCAGCCTTTTTCCCCCCTCATTATTTAAGGCTCTCCTTGTTGTAGACACGTTTAAGAAATAGATATGTTTTTATTGATTTCAGAGAGGAAGGGAGAGGGGGAGAGAGATAGAAACATCAGTGATGAGAGAGAATCATTGATTGGTTGTCTCCTGCATGTCCCCTACTGGGGACCGAACCCACAACCCAGGCATGTGCCCCGACCAGGAATCTAACCTTGATCTAATTCATAGGTTGACACTCAACCACTGAGCCACATCAGCCAGGCTGCTGTAGGCACTTTTGATTCCCAGAGTACTGATATAAGTCTAGTCTGTAAGTAGTTGTAACACTGAGGGCGATAACTCAGACCCAGATTTGGAAAAAACTTCTTTTCATTCCCTTATTCTGCTTCCTGCTCCCAGCTTATATGTATTATGGCAGTAGAACTGCTTAATGGATAGTAGTACTGAGAGTGAACTATGGCTGTGTGACACATTTTTCTTTCTTCCAAAATAGCAATTGTTTAATCATTCTGTAGGGCAGTCACCTCATCAAATAGTCTGTTTTGAAATCAGACCTTTAAATAATTCATTTTCTTTTAATAACAGCTAGGTCCTATATTAGTTCAGAGCCCAGGATCTTAGCTCACCCTGTACTCCCCTGCTGAATGACTTGATCATGGAAGTTAATCTCTCTGAACCCCTCTCCTTGTCTGTGCAAGGAGGACAATTATGGTGCCCACCTTTCAAGGTGGTTCTTAGGATTAAATAAAAGAACTTTCAGAAAGTGTTTTCTTTGGCTTTTGTACATAGTAAGAACTCAGTAAAAATTATTATTAGTTATTTACTATGGAACAAAAACATTGTGTAGGCAAGCTCAAGATTATACTGTGTTTGAGACGCACACTTATTTAACTTGTTTCAGATTTTTCTATCTCTAAAATGCCCTGGCTTGCATTCCCATTTGAAGCTCATAATAAGAAAATGGATGACGATGATTAAGATGAAGGGTCATCGTAGTATTCTATTTTGTACATGTACCACAGCTTTTTAATCCACTCATTTACTGAGGGGCACTTTGGCTATTTCCAGATCTCAGCTATTGCAAATAATACCTATGAACATAGGGGTGCATATATTCGTTCGAATTGGTGTTTTTGGGATTCTTAGGATATATTCCCAGGAGTGGGATCACTGGGTCAAAAGGAAGTTCCATTTTTAATTTTTTGAGGAGACTTCATAGTGTTTTCCATCGTGGCTGCACCAGTCTGCATTCCCATTAACAGTGCACTAGGGCTCCCTTTTTTCCACATCCTCCCCAGCACTTGTTGTTTGTTGATTTATTGATGGCACAATAAAAATAAAGAAAAAAATAAATAAATTTTGAAAAAAAGATGAAGGATCACAAAAGTTCTCATTGATCTTGGGTAGTTATTTTATTTTAAAATTGTCTCAAATTTCCATAGTTAAGGACAGCACCAAACTATTAAGCCATCTTTCTAACACTTTGCCATATCCATTGTATTCCTGACGTTCATAGTTTCTATGCCAGCATAGTAAAGGTAACCTTTAGTTTTTCCCTTGGAAATCGGGGTAGAATGTCTGTTCTCTAACATAGTGGATTTTAACCAGAGATGCATATTAGGATCACCTGGGGAAGGTTTTGAATGCCGCTAATGAAATACAGATGCCTCACCCCCATGCTCCAAAGAGATCAGATGGTCTTGGGCAGGGACCCCTGGCATCAGCATTTTAAAATTATGTGGCTGTGGTGGAGACCACTGCTGTAAGGAATACTCTTGTTAGTACACATGCCTTCCCCACCTCCTACCCCTCCTCTCAATTAAAGCCTGTGACTCCTGAACACATTGTAGTAATTCTAGACACACTATAGATTCACAGCTGTTCATTAAAAGACAAATTAGAAAGTGTGTACAGTAGGTCCTAGGGTTGTGTCTGAGATCCGTTCCTATGGCGCAACATAACTCGATTTTCGCAGTAAGTAGGAACCCACCTACATAAGCATCTACGTCACTCACATAGAGCACATACAAGTAGTAATGAAGTGAAACAGTAAAAAAAAAAATAAAAGAAAAATAACAATTCCTGACCTTGTGGTAAACAAATAATAAAAAACATAAAGCACATATGTACATATGTCAAAATGACGGAGCTTTTTTTATATATGTAAATGGGAGATGGTGACGTAACTACGAAAGGTCGTACATCGAGTCCGACGTAACCCAAGGACTGCCTATTTTGTTCAAAAGCATTTGAAATCTGGTTATCTGGAGTGTAGTTTAACTATAAAATGTCTTTGTGTAGTTATGGTTTATTGTGAGTTGCAATAATATTATATAGAAGCAAAAACCCCTTGATTCCTATCACTCTGTAAGACCTGGCTGTTCTCCTTTAAAGATTTTTATCACACTGATTTATGAAAAGAATTGTTTTGGTTTCCTTGAGTAATCTCTGATCTTGTAGGCAAGAAATGGGCTCAGTCATCCTGAGACAAGTTCATTCACAACCTTTAGGGAAGATTCCCTGAGGGCATGAATATTGCTTCTGTGTCTAATGATGGGACATACCTTCTGGGAAGGAACTTCCTTGTTTAAACACATGACTGTTAACAACTCTGGACCATGGGGTTTCATAATGAAATGAGAGTGGTCTCTGAGCTGTGAGTGTTTATTCTGTGGTTTCTTCTGATCTTTGCCTGCCTTTGGGTGCCTTAGCACTATTTCTGTTCTGTAGGTCTAGCAGCTGTTAGACATACCACGGCTGTTTGCTGAAATTAGGTGGTAATTTTATATACAGTTGCTGCTGATTGGATTGCCCGGGGTTGAGGTTTGTTTTTTTAATCTGCCTTCCCCCATAAAGCTGGTTAGATTGGGGAATTATCCGCAATTGCTAACGATTGCTTTCAAACATGCAGCCTGTGAGCCACAGTTGTTGCCGTAAGCAGCTGGACACTGTATTAGCTTGAACACATGGCAAACGTTTTATGGGTGGATTAGTGAAAGTTGCTTGGAGGAGAGAGAATATGAATGTATCTGTTAAAAAAAAACGAGAGAGAGAGAGAGAGAGAGAGAGAGAGAAAACTTTGTACTTTCTTAGGAAGTTGTATTTGTGAGTCTCTTGTTTAGAACAAACAGAGGGCTTCCCTGAATCCTTTGGCCACATTTTACAGTTATCTGCCTTTATTTAAATGGACTCACCCAGTGTCTGAGTCTGGATTCCAGTCATTGCAGCGGATTAAGATGCTGATACCAACACAATATCTGCTTTAAAATCTCACCAAAGTTCCACTTGTTCCTAGCACTCTTGGTTGCTTGTGAGATGGAGAGTATATTTATCTCTGAAGGGAGGAGCGTCTGGGCGCTGACTTGTATGAAGAGCAAACATTTTCCTGTTTCCTTTATGTGACAGATGACTACCCAAGATGCACGTGTTAATGCATATTGTAATTAGAGCAAGGCCCGAAGCCGTGATTAAAGGTCCTCTTGCTCACACAGGCTTTGTGTGCTGTCATGAAGGGGGGGGGAGGGGCTCTCGCCTGGCTGATTGCTGGTCCTTTTCTGATTAGGAGACAACCCTCAGAAAACAGTGTTTCTGATTTTTTTCAGATCCTCTAAATGGCAGGGAGCCTAGTCTCCTTTTCAGGGTTCTTCCTTGTGAGGAGGATGAATGGTGGGCGGGACAGTGTCTGATGATGAGTGTGATCATGTAAAAGAGCCCTGATTAAAGAGGAGCTCAGTGGGCCTGTCTGGGTGCATTTTTCTCTTGGGAGCTGCATTACTGGGGTGGGGTTGAGGGGATTCTCTTTCATATTCAGGAGATAAATTGCACTCATCAGAGGACTATCCTTGAGTTAAGGTAATTTAGAATGTGCTTTTCTCATTTCAAGGGAAAAAATGCCAAAATTTTTCTATTTCAACTGGAAGGCGGAGAGAGCAATAAACGTCTCAGAAGCCTGGCATCAAGCCTACAGACAGGGTGCTCTCTGGGCCTTTGCAAGAGTTATATCCTTGGTTTATGAAGGGCAGACTCTCGGTGGCAACACAGGTCACTGTGAAAGAGACTCTTTTCGTTCGTGTATTTAACATTCACGACAGGTTTCCGATAAAGTTGCAGGAGAAAATAGTTTGTATCTGCCTCCTCACCTTGCACCAATCTGCTACATTATATGTCAGACAAATGGTACAACTATCCTTAGTTAAGACTTAACAGAAGCTAATTTGAGACTTAAATCTAATACCTGAGTGGAAAATCTAGAAAAGTATTATATCTTGTGGTTTCCTGTCACCCCCCCAAGAGGGAGAGGCCTATATTTCTGTGTAGTGCTGCCATTAGCTTATTAGTCACCAGGACAGGAATCGAGATCTATAGTTTGGTCTGTGTGGCAGCTATTGCAATCCCAGGACTGTAACGGCCTTCCATTAATACTTAACAGGTTAATAACATTGCAACGAGTTGGCAGTGACACTTCGCATAGCGTGTGTTCTTCATGCAGTCAGTGCTCTGAAATGGCTCACCCACATTTCTCACTGATCAAGTCTAGATTTTAGCTTATTTTGACTTTTCAACTGATTACCAAGCCGAGCCATCTCCGTTTCTCCAAGGTGATGTCAGTTTTGAAGGTCAAAGATAGGTGATCTGGTGTGATCTGCAGATGTAATGTTTCATAGATATTATGAGCTTCCGGGGGCTCAGTAAGAGCATCTTTTGCCATCACTATACATGGGAAGCACGGGGTTCAAACTCTACCAGTCACTGTGTTTGTGTTGGTCAGATTTCAGACTTCCGGCTCCTGTGTGTCCTCCCCAGGCCCCTGGCTATTCTAGTGACGAGAGTGGTCATTGACACCCAAGACTGCTAACTCTGATTGGAGAAACTTCTCGTCACACATAAGTAGAACCTTTCCTTAGGGAAAATTTTCTAAAATATCTCCAACATAGAAATTAATTTCTAAAAAAAATCTTTGCACAGGATTGAACTGAAGAATAATATTCATTGATGCTGGCAGAGTTGTCAGATTTAGGAGGAAAATTATATAGGACATGCTAATACTAAAACAGTGATTTGTTGTTCATCTGAAATTTAAATTTACATGGGTGCCCTGTATTTTATCTGACAGCCCTACATACAGGTAATGTTAAGAAAAAGAAAAGAAAGTTAGAAAAGAAATATCTCTGCTGACATTGGGCGTGGGGAAGGGAGAAAATCAATAAAACTGTATCCTGATTACTGCAATTGCAAGAAAGTTGACTTCAGTCCAGTTTACAAGAAACCAGAATTTTTCGGTTAGACTAGAAACAATGAGAAAAGGGAAGTGGGTAGAAAATACACAGGCAGGAGGAGTTGTGTGGTTTATAAAAGACCTTTGTATTCCTTCTGATCTTGGGAAAGGAAAAATAGCATATTATAGTGTTAAGGTTCTTTATAGATTACTTGATCTGCTATCTTCATTTCCCCTGGAAGGAAATTGGAACTGAAATATTGAGAGGCTAAGTTACTGGTCACATTTGTATAGTCATTAGAAGCAGAACCAAGACCAAACCTTGGTCTCTGACGCTTCCTTTCTGAAAACCTGTACAGTACGGCTTTGACACACCTTAAGTGGAGAGTCAGTCCGTGTACAATCAAGGACTTCTGATAATGGAGACATGGGAAGAGAGCTTTCTTGTGTAAAAGGGATTATGGCAGGAATTGAAGCAGCGATAACCAAAATACCTTCTCAGTTTCAGTATCTGCACCCTTTCTCCTACGTGACCAGACTCACAACATTCTCAGCATGTATTTCTGACTTATTTGGGCTCCTATCAGTAGCATCACAGTTTCCTTATATAGAAACTAAGGGAATTTGGGTTAAATGACCTCATGGTGACATATGACTCAAAAAATCTATTTTGTGTGAATCTCTCTTAAGGAATGTATCCCATATAAAATAGAGATCATTATAAAATTGTTCAAAATTAATTTTAGTTAATTTAACTAAAATTCAATAGTTTAATGTAGAAAGTCAGTGTAATCAAGGATAGCGGTATTCACAGGATTGAATCTTCCTGAAGAATATGAGTTGACAACTTGGAGAGGACAGAAAAGTTTGAGGATTAGAATTAGGGGTGGAGGAGTACAGAAGTAGGTAAAGCACAAACAAGATACAGGAATAAAAATGATCTTAGTATGTTCTAGAAAATCAAACATTGACTGTAGCATAAAATTTGTGCTTGGCAGTATTGTCAAATAGCATTGCTACGATCGCGTGGTCCTGTCCCTCTTCCGCTAGTTCTTTTTCAATTAGAATGGAACCCCTCACTTTGGCTGGTCTGGTCTACCCTTTCTACCTTCTTCCCCCGCCTAAGGAAGTTTTTCAGGGCCTGCCGGTCACACTGTGTAGACTGGACAGAAGATAAACTGGCAAATGAGTCCATCTTATGGCACATCCTGAATATGGCTCAGTAATGTCGTTGAAGTATTTCACTTCTCACATGCATGTGTCTTCTGCTTAAAGAGATGATCATGTATTTGTTATTCCTCCAATACCAAGTATAGTGCTTTTTGTTCATGGTTAATTTCCCTGAGTTGTTTGTTGTACCGTATTGAAGACCGGGCTTGACTTAGCAGACAGTGGAAAAGAAATGTAAATGTTCTTTGACAAAAGGAACCTTCTCCATGTTTTGTTTTGTTTTGTTTTGTGTGTGTGTGTGTGTGTGTGTGTGTGTGTGTGTGTGTGTGTGTGTAATGTGCTGCCAGGATCACGTAGCTGATCTCAGCAAACATATGTGTGGACCACGTGCACATGTGTGACCAGAAGGAACCTACAGATCTTGTACCCCAAGCCCTGAGTGTTATGAGTGAGAGAACTAAGACCCAGAGTGGCTAAGAACTTTCTTTAGCTTACCAAACACATTTTAGGAGGCACTAGAATCAAGCTCACCTCACTCTAGCAAGTACTCTTTCTTTAAGATGCCTTTTTCTTTCTCATTTTTGTCTGGCAGTCCAAGAAAAAGTAGCTGGATTCCAGGTGTTGGATTGCTTATCTCTATATGGTGTGCTTCTCTCCTTCCCTGTTAAACAAGCAAAGTAGAAGGTGCCCCTGGGAGTCAGGGGACCTGCTTCTCCTAACCCCGCCACTCATTTGTGTCCTAGCACCTCACTGATCTTCTCTCAGCCTCTGTTTCCACATCTGTAAATGGGGTGTGCCTGAAGTTCAGCGTCACATGAACGCCAGGTCCCTTCTAGTTCACTCATTCAGAGGTGGTTCTGAACTAAATCAACTTTTAGAGGATTTAAGAGTGTGCTGTTCCTCTCTTCCTTCCCTCTTATGAAGTGTTCCCACAGCTTTTGCCAAAAGTGCAGAGTATAAGTGTGAGTGGGAGTGAGGGGGCGGGGAGAGGTGGGTTAGCCGATGAGTCTGAGCCATTCTGTGAGGCAGACCTGGTGGTGGTTTCCACGCTCCCTGCCCTTCATCCTCCAGGTAGCACAGGATGGAACATCTGCCCAGCTCCACGGGATGACTGGGGACTTTGGGACAGTAGGAATCTTTAGGGGTCTGATGCTCTGTCTTCAGTTCCTCTTTTGTGGTTTAGCTGGGTGTCTCAATGTCTGTGAAGCATCATAACACAAAGAGCAAAAAGAGGCTCTTCCTGAAGGCATTGTAGGGGAAACCAGGGCAGCTCTCCCACTGAGGGAGCCAAGTGTGCCCTCTTCACTTCTTTTTAAGTGCTGAGCCTAACTGGGAGGGTGTGTGGGTGTGTGTGCGTGTGTGCGTGTGTGTGCGTGCGCGCGCGCGCAAACGCATATGGCCTTGCTTCCTAGAAGGAACAGCGTACACTTTTGGCAGCAGAACTGAAATAGAAAAATTGACCTTGACCTATTTCTGTAGCTGTGGGAGACTTGCATTGTCCTCACAGGCATATGAAGATCCTTGCACTGCAAAAATGACAGCTGCAATCAGACACTTGCATTGAGGGAAACGTCATGAATGATAATAGGAGTGCTGCTCCTGGCTGAGGCTGGGAGAGGAAAGAGCCAAGGCAGTTCCAACAAAAGGAAGGGGGTGGGGGGGGCGGTGGGGGTGGACTTCCATGTACAACTCATGGTAGTGATGAGCGTATATTTAAATTATGTATCCCACAGTGATGTTGATGATTTAAGAGGGAAGGCTTGCTGAATTCCTGTGAAGTGGAAAGGGTTATGAATCTTCCATGAATATTAGTCCCATTGTATTGAAGGCAAAGGAGGCAGATATAACAAAACATGACTCGACAGCAGTAAGTCCTCAAACGCTGCGCTTCAGCAACACCCAGGAAATGAGCCCGGGGACTGGCCGTCGCCACCACACAGATAAAAGTGCATCCCTCACAGAGGCACCACAGACAGGCGCGGGAGCACAGCCAGCCACCCGCCCAGCCAGTGTCAGGATGTCCTTGTCACCAGTCCTTTGTGCTGTGCACTGCCCTTCCTTCTGAGAAGCCTCCTGCATCCTGTTGGCCCTGGACGGAAGTGTTGGGATCTCTTCCCACTGTCAGACCTCTTCACCCAGTTGCTTGCTGGTGTTAATATTCCCAAGGTGGTCTCCTAAGCAGTGAAGAATGTAGAAATAGTGCCCATTTTCATAACATGTTCTCCCTTCACCCAGACGAGTCATGTTTATCAGAAGCTGGGAATGCCATTGAAAATTAATGCAACTATGAGACACTTATTAAAAATTTATATTAAAATTATAATTGACGTACAATATTATATTAGTTTCAGATGTACAGCATAGTGTTAGACATTTATATGCCTAGACAGTGGTTGGCAAACTCATTAGTCAACAGAGCCAAATATCAACAGTACAACAACTGAAATTTCTTTTGAGAGCCAAATTTTTTAAACTTAAACTATATAGGTAGGTACATTGTTATTAACTTAATTAGGGTACTCCTAAGGCTTAGGAAGAGCCACACTCAGGGGCCAAAGAGCCGCATGTGGCACGCAAGCCGCAGTTTGCTGACCACGGGCCTAGGAAGTGATCAGCATGTTAAGTCTAGTACCCAACTGGCACCATCCATAGTTTTTGTGATATTTTGACTATATTCCCTCTGCTGTACTTTACATCCTGGGACTAATTTTACAACTGGCACCCTTTTCACTCACCCCTCACCCCCTCACATTTTATTCTTATTTGTTTTATGGCAATGCTTCATTTTAGAAGGGGGACCTGGCTTTTTAAAATAGGAGCATAGTCACTTCAGAATGCCGTCTCTGAATAAATCATGAAATAACGTGGGTGGTTTTTTTTTTAGTGAAAATGGCTTTTTAAAAAACACATGACAAACTTTGTTCATCAGGTTCCTATGTTGGTGAGACTGTTTAGCCCAGGAGGCTTTCAGCCAAAGGCAGTCACCTGCCTGGTCACTCCAAACACTATTAGGGAAGTGCTGATGAGACCACCACGCGCTGAACAGAAGCAGTGGCTGTCGTCCTGAAATGGGAGAGCAAAGGTGGAACTAACTTCTTGCTCTGTGAGCTAGTCCTTCTTCTGTAGTAGGAGGGACACAAGACAGGTGTTTCTGTGGCGGGGGGGTTTGGGACTCGAGCCAGACTAAGGCCGAACAGGTGAGAGAGGGAGGTGAGGAACAGGGCTGCCCTCCACCTGAGTGAAACTCCTCCCTGCTCCCCGGCCAGGGCTGCTCCCCAGGGCCCTTGTGGTCCATTTGGCCCAAGCCTCACATTTGTGGAGGTTCCATATTTAGTTTTTAAAAATCACCTAATGAATTTATATGGCTGTAATGTATGTGTATTTGCATAACTTGTTGCACTACATGCAGACTCCGTCACAATTACCGTAGCCCCCTTTGCATTACCTCGCGTTTCAGTAAGGCGAAGGGGTCCTTTCCTACTCAGCTCCTTGCCTGTCCCTCCATGTGACCCTCTTGTCTGTGGTGCTCCCGAGACAGGTCTCCACGGGGTCCCGTTGGTCTTTGTCCTTCCTGTGTGCTGGGAGTACTCCCTCCTGTTGTCTCAGTTGCTGGCGACACACCCGTCGTGCTGGCAGAGGGTAGGTGGGTGAAGTTTATTGCGGCAATAACATGTGCTTACGTTTGGGGTCCTGCTAGTGTTTAAGTCCACAGCACTCTGCAGCCATGCCTTCCTCTCCTTCTCACATCTGTTTTCTGCCTAAGCCCTCTGGTTCTCTGTAGACATCTCCATGCATCTGCTGGTGGTAAAAGCTGCCCCTCCCCACTTCGTGAATCTACTAGTACTGTGAGCTGCTGATCCTGGAGCCCTGCCTCTGTGCTTCTCCTCTACTCATTCATTCCATAAATAGTTCCCGAGTGTCCCTGATGCTGGGTACTCTGGGTACAACAGGGAGAAGGATAGACAGCTTCCAGGTGCCGGATGTTTTCCCCATCCTCCATGGCTGCTGCGAGCTCATGCTGACCTGCTTAAGCCCCCATCTGATATTCCATCTGGCCATATGCACCTGCCCAGGTTCCCGAGGTACCTTGCCACGCTACCAGAACCCCAGGGTAACTTCTGTTCATCCTGATGGGGAAATAATGTGCCAAATCGTCTTCCCAGAGGGAGGCCCAGAATCCTGAAAGCTGTGGCGAGGCAGGGTGTTCCCTAGGTCACTCAGGTGCCACGATGGGTTGGCAAATAGCCAAGAAGGGAAGAGGCTCTTCTTTTCAGGCGAATAACAGCCTCCTTGTTGGGAAGGGGATAATCAATCCCAGCTGGAGAAAAGAGACCACGTTCCCTTTGCTTTTCCACTCACATCTAATCTCCTGACATGAGTTTCTGACATGAGTAGCATTCTTGCCCAGACTCGGGGCCCCAGGGAGGGGATGGTTATTTAAGACAGCTGGCTCCCCAAGCAAGACATAGAACTTGATGATAAATGCTAACAGACAACTTCCCTTCCTCACTGGTCCCAGTCCCAGTTTAATTGACACCCCTAGAGATTTGCAAAAATAATAATAATAATAAATAAATAGATGTCTCTTTGAAAGAATATCATGTCTCTGGATGCAAGGAAAAGATAAGAAATTCTGCATGCATACAGTTCATCAGTATTTCCCGGCTTACGGAATCCTTCGGGGAGGAATTCCTTTTATGCATTCCCTGTGAAACAGAAGTTTCCTCTGCCTTTAAAACCTGACTTGTGTTTCAGTACAGAATAAATCTGACATATGATTTTGTTTTGTCTTCCTTTCCTTTGTCTTTAGAAAGGGGCTATATCTATGAATTAGTAATTCTGTCACCTGCTTGATTTTTTTTTTCTGAAAGCATAGCTATAGCTCTATCATGAATAATTTTAAGTTTTACTAATTTAAAATGCCTTTTCTTCCAGAGTTTATACTTTTTTTTTTTTTAGGTCAAGAAACCCAGTTCTGTGGAATAGTGGTTATGCCTGTATCTCTAGACGGAAATGTCAGGCACTTGCTGCACGCTCTGTCTCCTAATTGGAGATGAAGTCTGTGGGCAAAGAGTGAATTGCCTCACACATTTTTCTCCCGTCTGAGAACTTAGTCACACTATAATAGTTATCAGATAGACACTAAAATGAACATCCTGAGGAAGTCAGATTTATTTGAAAGAATTTGGAAGTATTGAGGGTATGTAGAGTTTACCTTTGTAATTTATCAAAAGTAATAATCATGTTAAATGGTAAAATGATACTTTTTAAAAAACAAAAACTTTAGGAATAGATCAGTGAGCTAAAAAAAGGGGGGCGGAGAATAAGTAAGAAAAACTAAGACCTGGTTAGGTTTCAAAATCAATACTGAGTGAAAAAAAGGAAACTTCAGGATGATGTATTTGGTATGATATACCACACATAAAATTTTTACAACACACTAAACAGAATCCCTGGTTGTCTGTGGATATATGCATCTGTAGCACAAAGTCAAAGAACATGGTTTGGAAGGACCCAAGAAAATACTTGACAGAATTTTCCTGGGTTGGTGAGGAAGGAAGGGAGGGAGGGAGGGAGGGAGGAAAAATTGGGCTGGGGACCAGGAACAAAAGAGATTTTTGTAACTTACAATGTTTTATTTCCCTATATTAATGGGATCTGAGGCAAACATGAAAAAATATTTGTTAGTTCTGGGTGCTGGACATTTTTGCCGTACTCTTTGGTCCTAAATTACTTAAGTATATAAATTACCTTAAAATGAAAGCAAACAAAGGATTTTTCTACCTTTATTCTAAAGTTCCACATCAATGTAAGAAGAGGTGCATAATCAATAGACATGGCCCTTCTATGGGTATTTGCATTTATTTTAAATTCTTTTATTGATTAATTTTTTTAGGAAAGAGAGAGAAACATACATTTGCTGCTCCACCCATTTATGCATTCACTGGTTGACTCTTGCTTGTGCCCTAATGGAGGATCAAACCTGCTACCTGGTGTCCTACCGGGAGCCGGTCCATCCTTGCTGTTTCAAGGGACCTGGCATATATGGAATACTGTTCTTAATATGTTTGCTCACCTTCTTGGCGCTGTGTTTTAACCAAGGTCACCTCTCCGAGAAAGGTTGTTTTCCCAGGTAGGGATTTTCCCCTGAAGTTAGGGAGGGAATAAAACCTCTTAACTAAGTGCCAGGTGGGTAATTAATCACTTTAACTACGAACAATCACGCTTAAGCTACATAATCTTTACTCCCTGGAATGGAGATAAGCAACGCCCTAATCTTTGGAAT
>NW_006295491.1:3565105-3571559 GCF_000327345.1 Myotis davidii | reverse complement strand
ACTTGGCTGGAGATTGTGGCTAGAGATCCTGGCAAGGCTGCTGATCAACTGAACGCTGTCTACATGTCATTCCTTCTTCGCCGACTCCGTCCACACCTTTGGGGACCCCTGGACCCGCTGGGGTCGGACCCCAGCAGTGTCCAACTGAGCCACCCGGCCAGGGAGGCATTTGCATTTTTTAGAGCAGGTCTTGATAAGTCAACGAATCTAACTGCTGAGCTATCCAACTAAGTGCTTATTTTAACAACTTGCAAATCAGTGTATGTTAGGTTGACCAGTTTTGGCTGTGTTTCAGGAACAGGTGCCTTCTAAACAGAAAAATCTAATTGTGGTCTTTGCCTCAGCCAATATCAAGTTCATCTTTGAAAATGTTGCCATGAATGATTCAAATGGATGGCATGCTTTTCATTTCTGACTCACCACAGGCACGTGACTTATTCAGAGAATTTCTTTGGCTGTAGAGGTGAGACCTTCTGAAGACTGCCCTGGGGAAACTTTCTCTCCTTGCTTTTCATGTGGGGTTGATGTTGGTTTGAAAATGAACATCGTGATTGAAATGAAAATTTCTATTTCTTGTCATGTGATGCAGCTAGAGAAATCAAAGTCTCATGTTTCCCGCAGCTCAGAACTGCCCCCATTTATTTGGACTCAGAACTAGCCTACTTATCAGGCTGACCCACACTATCAACAAAACAACAAGAAAGCCCACTGCATGGGAGAACATATTTGCCAATGTTATCTCAGATCAGGGTTTAATCTCTAGCATTTACAGGGAACTCATACAACTTAACAAAAGGGAGATAAACAATCCAATCAAAAAATGGGCAAAGGACCTTAACAGACACTTTTTGAAAGAGGACATACAGGAAGCCAAGAGACATATGGAAACATGCTTAAATATCCGAGAGATGCAAATCAAAACAACAATGAGATACCATCTCCCACCTGTCAGACTGGCTATCATCAACAAATCCACAAACAAGTGCTGGAGAGGATGCGGAGATAAAGGAATCCTACTTCACTGCTGGTGGGAATGCAGACTGGTGCAGCCACGGTGGAGAACAGTATGGAGTTTCCTCAAAAAATTAAAACTGGAACTGCCATTTCACTCAGTAATACCACTTCTATGAATATATCCCAAGAAAACAAACACCAGCCAGAAAGGATATATGTACCCCTATGTTCATTGCAGCACAATTTACAATAGCTAAGATTTGGAAACAGCCTAAATGCCCATCAGCAGATGAGTGGATTAGAAAACTGTGGTACATCTACACGATGGAATACTATGCTGCTGTAAAAAAGAAGGAATTCTTACCATTTGCAACAGCCTGGATGGAACTGGAGAGCATTATGCTAAGTGAAATAAGCCAGTCGGTGAAAGATAAATACCACATGATCTCACTCATTTATGGATAATAAAAAACATTATAAACTGATAAACAAAAATAGATAGAGGCAGAGAAGCATTGAACAGACTGTCAAACTATAGCCGGAAGGCAGGGAAGGTTGTGGGGGGATGAGAGATCAACCGAAGGACTTGTATGCATGCATATAAGCATAACCAATGGACACAAGATAGTGGGGGAGGGGGAGGGTATGGAAGGTCAGGGGGAGGTCAATGGGAAAAAAAGGAGGGGGGACATATGTACTATTATTTGTAATACTTTAAACAATAAAAAAAGTAAAAAGAAAAATAAAACTAGGAAATACACAGAGGGAAGGAACTTTGTCATTAGACAGTGGAATTGGGGCACTAAATTTTATTTTCTTTCCTTCCAGTCAAAGTCTCTAACCCTCACCCAGTTTACTCTTGTTATACACTAATTTTTTTTTAACTAGAAATATGTCTCCCTAAGCCAGTGATGGCGAATCTATGACACATGTGTCAGAGGTGACATGCGAACTCATTTTTTTGGTTGATTTTTCTTTGTTAAATGGCATTTAAATATATAAAATAAATATAAAAAATATAAATCTTTGTTTTACTATGGTTGCAAATATCAAAAAATTTCTATATGTGACACAGCACCAGAGTTAAGTTAGGGTTTTTCAAAATGCTGACAAGCCGAGTTCAAAAGGTTCGCCATCACTGCTAAGCCCACCAAATATTAAGTGCCCAAAGTTAGAAGTGGGCAGAGGAGCTGCTTAAAAGGTCATGGGGGGGATCTTTTTGATGTTAGAGGTGAAAGTTCAGAGCATGATAGCAAGGGAGGAGAAAAATAATTTTATTAAGATGAAAGAAACCTAAAAAGAGGACATGATTTTTTTTTCGCATAAGGATGATTTTACTATAAACCTAAATAGCCCTACTATATTAGACCATAGTAACATGTTTGTGCTAACAGTGCTGAGTGGTCGATGTTTCTCCGAACAAGTGTAGAATTAACCGACGGAGTTTTTTCATACCGCCTTAACTGATGGTTCTCTTAGTCTCTATTCCAAGGAAGGTCTTAGCTACCTGGATGTGCTCAACATATGCTAAACTGATGCCAAAGGTGTAGACTAATCCGGGGATGGGTTTTTGTGTACAGAGAATATATTTCTGGAAAACGTTGGCGGTTTTGCCTTTATGTTAAAAATTTGAAGGTTATAATAGTAATGCATATTTATACTCTTACAGTTTCTAGTTTGGCAGCAAATGGAGTCCTATTCTAAAACCATATGATGCTAACTTGTGCTTTTAATTTGTTTTCAGAAAGAGTTAGCCAATTTGTTTGAAGATATCAATTTCAGAACATACTCATTATTCCCTAAAGTAAAGAGATTGGCCCGAACTTGTGCTGACCTTATGACAGTACTTAGAAGTTGATCCTTTAAAAAAAATTCTAGACTTAAGCTTGCATACTTTTCATTCATTTACTCATAAAAGTAAGACAGAGAAAAATGGCCTGTTATTTCGGTTTTAGACAAGTATAAAAACTTCTCTGACTTAAATAAACTGTCTTATGTTGTTTTTCGTAGATTTTAAATCACACCGTTTTCTTCTTTAGGGGAACATTGTGTGATCAAGTACAAAGTCAGATAGGCAGAGTTCAGATCTCAGCTCCTCCCTTACAGACTGTGTGACCTCAAGCAATTTACTGAACCTCTCTGAGCCTGTTTCTTTCCTGTAGAATGGGAATCATGATGCCGACTTCACTAGGTTGTTTTGAGGGCCAGTGCAAGTCATGTGTAAATGAGACTCCTTGTGTGTAATGTGTAGTGAGGTGTTCCCTGCTGGTTCCCTTCCCCTTCCTGTTGGGAACAGAGATTTGGGTTAGAAAATTGTTGCCTTTCCCTTTGGTTCTCAGTCACCTCTCTGTAACTCTGATGATTTACCTTTTTGTTTATTATTTGAAGATAACTGAGTCCCAGAGAGTGTTGACTCAGGTTCTGGTGACATCTGTTTGAAAACGTGACAATTAGAGGAAAGCTCACAGTGGTTGGCTTAATAGGTTTCCTCTGACTTCCTGACACGAATTCTGCTAAAATTTTGCTCCAGCCTCCCTCCCTTAGTGGAAAGCTCTGGAGCAGATTTGGAATTTTTCCCTGAGGGAATTAAAACTGGGGCCCTCAGTGGGGGCAGTCAGAGGGTCAGCTTCAAAATTACCTATTTAATAGGAAGAGGGGTCATTGTCTCTGCTCCCAGAATACATTTGGTAGCTGAATATCTATGAATTTTTCAAGACCCTTCCATCCTGTGGATAGAGATATTTACTGAAACCAAATGATTGCTCTCAAGGTTCCATGATTAGTCATGATTAGTGAACAGTCATTATGAGGAACCTACTGTGGGAGGAGGAAGGTCAGATCCAGTATTTTTTAATGGAAGCAAACCAAATGCAGGGAGTTGTCTGTAGATGCAATTAAGAAGCCTTTTACTGTAAGTACTGCCATCTTTTAGCTTCAGTTCTGTTTCCATGGCAACCAGATGGTGGGTGAGTGCCAGGCTGAATGGTTTTACAGGAAACTGAAAAACATTGCTATTCTGAGTAGCTGGCTTTTTGCTGTAGAACGGGATCCTTCCCTTACTGTATGCCCGCCAACATTTACTGGGAACAAAGCAGGCTATTTATGCTAATTATATTCTGAGTGGAGAGTAAAGAAATGGAGAGAGAATCTGAGCCCCTGCTTGCTGCTCTGTGGATTTGGTTTTCTGGTGTTGTTCCTAACATTTTGGAGGAACCAAATGACTTAAACTTTTCTTTATTTCAGATATGGTTTCCCCATTTTAGCAGATCTTATATTCTAGAGATAGAACTGGTTTAAAAAGGTGGTGGTGGTGGTGGTGGGTGTCTGGGATAATGTTAGTTATGGTGAACTCAGTTTGCTGAGCTGATGGCTTTTAAGCATCTGCAAGGGTAGTCTTTTTTTTTTTTTAATGTCCCCTGCTAGCAATAGACAGATAATGGCTCAGAAGCTATTAGGCTTACCCTTTATTGTATGTTAAAGTTGCCATTTGGATTTTCTTTATATCTTTAAATGCTGTATTTCTATTTGTTTGCATGATGGAAAAATTATGTATGGTAGAGAAGCCTTTGGGAGGAGTTCAAAATTAAGTGCAGTTCCCTTTTGACAATATGACTTGTAATGTGACCATTCTTAGGAAGAAACAATAAGGATATTAATGCAGTTCCATTAAAAGCTTATGTAATAATTTTAATTTCAAATATAAGCCACTTACTAGACTTCTTTTCTGAGTTCCTTCAAATCCTCTTTAGAAGTGAGCTAGAAAATTTTTGTTTGTTTGTTTAATTACTCTTCAGTAGCACAGTCCTTTAAAGCTGAATGATTTTTTTATTTAATTTCAATGGGAGGTATGAACGTGCATCTCTTTCTCTCTCTTTCTCTCTCTCTTTATCTCTCTCTCTCTCTCTCTCTCACACACACACACACAGTTAAAATGAAAGAAAATCTATTAAAAATTTCCAAGGTGCATTTTATACTCCTGATACCCATTATTAACATTATTTTTTTTCCTACAGAATGTGGTCCTTGTTCTATGAGCTAGACATTTCAAGGGTGCTAAGATTTTGACCCTGACTATATTTAGATAAGTTGATGCCAGTTTAAGCTAGTCTCTCACTGAGATCCAATGATGTTTCTTTTGCATTTTTATCAGATCTTGGACTGTTAAACCAAATACGTTTGGAAAGTACCTCAGGAGCTCGTTATTAAATACAACCTCAGGTCTCTGAATTCCAACAAATGGAAGGTTGAATAGCAAATTACTTTGCTTCGAATCCCCTCTATTGAATGGTTGTAGTAGTAGATTTCACAAGTATCTTTTTCTCAAATCACCCTGAAATAATGATGAAGGACATTTAATTCCTCAATTAGAGCTTACGTCATCTAAGATGAGTTTTTAGAAAGTTACTCTAGAGCCAAAATTTGATCAACTATTTGCAGAATAACTTCTTTAAGGAGCTATAGGATGTGACTGGTGTGTTCAAGGAGCTTATAGATTACCTTGGCTTAGAAAGCCAACATCATACGTCCTATAACAAGGACTGCCTTGCATGGGTTGACAGGAATTCACAGAAGGAGTGTAGATGTCTCCCTCTAGAGAGGGTTCCCTAGAGCAGTGGTTCTCAAACTTCCTAATGCCACTACCCTTTAATACAGTTCCTCATGTTGTGGCGACCCCCAATTTCATTGTTACAAATTGAACATAATTAAAGCATAGTGATTAATCACAAAACAATATGTAATTATATATGTGTTTTCCGATGGTCTTAGGCGACCCCTGTGAAAGGGTCGTTTGACCCTCAAAGGGGTCGCGACCCACAGGTTGAGAACCGCAGCCCTACAGGGAGAGGGACTCAAAGCATTTTTTTTATTTCAACAGAAATGTATTTAACAAAGCCTGCATGTTAGGTGCCATGTACTCTGCTAGAATTATAGTGATGAGCTAGACAAGGATCCTGTATGTATGCAGCTACGCTGAGACATCTGGACACAAAACCAGACCATTACCTCAATGGTAATGTCTATGTTGGACAAATTACAGAGCTTTGAAGGAACACATGGATGTGGAGGGCATGAAGATTTTTTTGACTGAACTTGAACAGAAATAAATCCCAAGTGGACAATACTGTTTACCTACTTAAAATAGTGTTCCTTTTCTTCCCTCTCCAGAAGAGTGCACTCCACTTTTCCAAAAGAAGTCTCCAAAAATATAAATATGAAAGCTTTCCTTAGAAACAAAAATAGACTTCAGAATTTTGTAGGAAGAAGAGCTCTTGGAGAAAGCCAGCCTGCTTTCCCATCCTCTCCTTTGTCACTCTGGAAAGGGAAAGAAATAACACGCTTTCCAAAGAGCGCCAATGGCTCGGGAAATGGAGACCTCCTCTGGTTCACAATGCAGTGTGCAGGGAAGATGGCAATCCTGTGTCTTCTACCTTTTTTATTTTGAGGGAAGGATTTTCTATGCTCCTAGTATGTGCATAGTATTTTAAGTCTTTGTATCCGT
>NW_006295491.1:3546050-3565076 GCF_000327345.1 Myotis davidii | reverse complement strand
GGAAAGAAAAAGAAAAGTGGTTGTGGCAATCTGTTTAGAACTAGCACTGAAATTATGGCTGCCACCTATTCCCCTTGACCTAATTAATCTGTCTACTGAAGGACCGAAAAATTACTGTTTTTAAATGGCCCACATTCATTTGGAGAGCTTAGATATGCTCCCATAGATACATTATTTCTCAGTTGGACGTCTCCCATTAGATACAACTGATTGCTTTAATTTCGTACCTTAGCAGAAATATTACTTTCCCCTCATTTGTGTAGCTTTCTCTTATAAGCCACATAGCACCCATTATCCCTGAAGAGCTTCTTGCATTGAAGAAGGAATTAAAAGCAAACAGGAGGTCTTCTAAACTGATACCCTTTTCCTTACCCTTGTTAAAAATGACTTTGAGATATTATTCATGGTATTGCTATTTTTTTTCCGAGTCAGATGTAGTGACATGGCCCCTAACTCAAGGTTACATCTGGGTTTTTTAAAAATTTTATGATAAAAGGAACAAACAGACCACCAGAGTTAAAGAACAAGAAATATGGTTTAAGATAGAATTATTTGAGTGTCCAAACATATGACATAGTCTTAGCTATTTATTTTTTATTTTTTTTCTTGTTTAAAGTATTACAAATAGTAGTACATATGTCTCCTTTTTTCCCCCATTGACCTTCCCCTGGCTTTCCCTGCCCCCCCCACACCCCCCTCCCCAGTCTTAGCTATTGAATATTTTATTTTATGGGATGCTATTTTCACTGTTATTTGTTCTTTGCACTTCCATATTTCATAGCAAATGTTCTATTACAGCATCCTCCTAGTGTAACATTTTGCACTGTAATTATTAATTTTCTTGTCCATCTCCATGACTAGACTATGTGCTTCTTGTCTTCTGTTTATGCCTGGCATATAGCTGGTACTTGATCAAAGTTAGAATGCATATACAGCAGTTAATTAATGTGGCTCCTATTGGGGAGAGAGAGTTAACTTACATTTAGACCTCGGCATTTTATTAGATGTTTTCACTTTAAAAAGTATCAACTGAGTTTGGGGCATTGCTAGCAATAATGAAACATCTTGTCCCATATACGTGTGAAATTCAACCACAGGAAATAAGTGTATTACATGGTGGTGGAGATGGCAAAGTAGATGGCATCGGTGGCACCACCCACCCGAGAGAAGTTTCTGTGTCTGTGAACTCAATTCCAATAGGAACAACTCCATACCAAGCCACAGTTCCATCAACAAAAATGTATTGAGCATTCAGCAAAGCTAGCACTCTCCTAGAGCCTAGGAAATGATGACCCGGAAGTATATGTGCCCATCTGGAGGTCATGGCACTAAAGGGTGGTCAGAAAGGCAACTCTGGCTGAGGATCAGCAGGAGCAGAAATACAGTGGCAAGAGCCAGCACTGAGGTAGACGTGACCCAAATGTCATCCATAAACAGGACTGGATAAACACAATGCTGTATATGCATGTAACCGAGTATTTATTCATTCAGCCATAGAAAGGAATGAAGTACTGATATGTGTTCCAACTTGTATACACGCTATGTGAAAGAAACCAGTTGCAAAATGCCATATGTTGTATGGTTTCATTCATAGGAAATGTCTGAAGTAGGCAAATCCATAGACAGAAAATATTTTATGGGTGCCTAGGGATGAGGAGAGGGAGGCCTGGAGAGTGACTGTTAATGGACATGGGATTGCCTTTTAGGTGATGAAAATAGTCTAAAAGGTTGTATACACGCTATGTGAAAGAAACCAGTTGCAAAATGCCATATGTTGTATGGTTTCATTCATAGGAAATGTCTGAAGTAGGCAAATCCATAGACAGAAAATATTTTATGGCTGCCTAGGGATGAGGAGAGGGAGGCCTGGAGAGTGACTGTTAATGGACATGGGATTGCCTTTTAGGCGATGAAAATACTCTAAAAGGTTGTGGTGATGGTTGAGAACTCTGAATATACTAAAACCAGCACGTTGTATACTTTAAATTGTATGGTACGTGAATTATGTCTCAATAAAACTGTTTCACAAAAAGAAACACCAGCACTGTGCAGATAGGGAACGCAAGGTAGTGTTGATGTGGCTGAGGCGGAAGTAATGGTGGAAGTAATGATGCAGGAGAAATGGCAAAGTCAAGAGTGGGGGGCGGGAGGAGGGGTCTGGTGGGTCCCTCCTAGATACCCTAAGAAGGAGCATCGTCTTATCAATGAAGGAAGCCCCGCAGTGGTGTGTGGTCGCCCTGGTACCTTTGAGATAGAACATAACATTGCAATCTTTCTTTCCACACCTGTGAGAACAGTGCTGACTGAAACTAGGGGAGCAGTGACTGGGATTTAGGGACCCCGTTACTGTCCTGGTATCGCAGTGCTGTGTTCAGGTCACCCTCGTTTTATTTAATCATGACCCAAGGCATGAAAGTAGTGATGCTGCCAATTCAGATATGCCAAAGAGAAGGAATAGCGCTTCCTTTAAGTGAAAGGGTGTGTATGTATAGAGTTTAGTACTACAATCCAAGCAGGGGTCCTCAAACTTTTTAAACAGGGGTTCAGTTCACTGTCCCTCAGACCGTTGGAGGGCCGGACTATAGTTTAAAAAAAACAACTATGAACAAATTCCTATGCACACAGCGGTGGCAAAAACACCCGCCGGCCGCAGTTTGAGGACCCCTGATCCAAAGTTACAGGCATCCACTGAGGGGTCTTGAAATGTACTCCGCCCCCCTGCCCCCCACAGATAAAGGGGGAATCCTGTACCTTTCCAAGCAGTTTTCATACATGAATCCCCCAAATACCCAAAGGTTCACTCTACTGGAGGTACAGAGAGTCATGGCCAGGGTGCCATGCTAGGAGGCAGAGCTGCTGGGAGAGTGAGGAAGGGTAGGTAGTAAAGAGACTAAACCAAGAGCAGAGACACCCATCCACCCCAGCTTTGCTGCCCATTAATCAGAAACCTGGAAAACATTGCTCTACCTTGTGTGTGCGTCCTTGACCTCATGGGTAGACAGGAATATTGGTACTTGCTATGACCACCTCATTCTGATGTTCTGAGGTCAGGAGACACTCTGAAAGCACCTTGTGAAGAACAAAATTCTTGGAAATGTGATACCAAACAGCTTTTCATTCCAACTCAATAGTATAAGTGAGGCATAAAAATGTATTTAATTTGGGCTGCTTTGTTCATAATAAATAAAGCATGTCCCACCTAAAAAAAATGTATTTAATTTTGCTGACTTTTTACTTCACTTCTAACATTTCTAATTTGTTTCTTGGATGTGATTTTTTTTTTTCTAGGTTACTTGCCTGCAAGACTTTTTTGGTGATGATGATGTTTTTATTGCATGTGGACCTGAAAAATTCCGTTATGCCCAAGATGACTTTGTCCTGGATCACAGCGGTAAGGCGGTTCCTGGACCACCTCTGTAACCCTGAAACAGGGGTTTGGGATGTAGCACTGTGCTTGGGGCATGTTAAGTGGGCCTTAGCCCATTTTTGAAGAAAGATGGCATTGGCAGCACTCTCTTTGAATTAATGGAAGTAGAGAATAAAATCAAAGTATTTACCTAGTTGTGAAAACAAACACACACAACTAACCCCAAGTCAATAGTTAAGTAATTTTCATTTTTAGCAATTTTGTTCTATCTCTTTACTGCACTGTTTGCCTTAGAAATGAATTTCCTGCCCTCTTTCAGGATGGACGCTGGTTGTGCTACCTTAATTGTATGGATAGTGTTAAACTTGAAACAGTTAGTTGTACATTTCCAGTGTACATAAAGAGATACAAAAAATAATAACAACTAAGTTGTTGTTAATGATTTTTACCTTAGTGTTTTGTTTGTAACTTTAGAAAAGCAGTGACATGTATTGTTTATATATGTAGAAAAATAATGCAGTTTTCATTGACGGGGTAGGATAGTTCTTTTTATTTTAGCCAATAGATGGAGTTTTCAGTTAATTATCAATAACCTTGGCTATTTCCAATTTATAGTTTCTGGAAATATTGCTTTAAATTTAAACCTATTACAGTAATAGTGATTATTTCCACCAGTGAAATCAATTTCATCTGTAACAAGGTAAAATCATACAGGCATAACATTTCACGGAGGAGAGGGTTATTAGAAATACAATCTCACTCTTTAAGTTCATGAATGAGGCAAATTTTTCAAAAATTAGACTCAGGGGGACTCCTTCCATTTGTAGTGATTCTGACAGTCCAGAATTAGAGAAACATATTACCAAATAAATACGACAATCCATTGACTTTTAAAAATTCAGGATGGTCCATTCTGTAGAACCAAACTTCCTATGTAATCCCCTCTGCCTCGTCCTCCCCCTTTCACAGTTGCCTTGGGGTAATTTATCTACCTTGTGCTTGTGGTTCATTGATGTCCTCTTTGTTTTCCTGTTGTATCTTTCACTGCTGCCAGACTTCTTTGAGTGTTTCTGTACTGTCTTACCTAGTCTTTTGGACTGGCCCTGATTTAAACTGTTAATGTGACTGCCAAATCCTTAAAGAATTGCAGGTGATGTCCTTTCCTATGACCCATGTAACGTTCTCTCTGATTCTCAGGAATGATTAAGATTGCACAAAATATGCATTTACATGTCATCTGTATTTTACATCTTTCTTGATGTTAGCATAATTTCATTTCCCAGTACTTCTTTGATGTCCATCTTGGTCATTTTGAAAGTTGAGACACTGAAACTCAATGTTGTGCTCTAGGTTACAAAGTTAATTTGGGTAACAGCAAAAACAGCAAGAATGAAAGATGTATTGAGCACTTGCTGTATACGTGCCAGCATTGTACTCCGTTGACATGTATGCTGTAAACTTTCCTAAGCTAGTTGGATCATTGGTAGTTTCAGCTACAGATAGACTCATTAGAGAGAAGTGGAAGCTACTGATAGCTTCCCTCTCAATGGCTAATTCCTGAACTTTCTGCACACTAAGGATGATAACAGTGGCCTTTTCACAAGATTCTATGAGGATTAAATGAGTTCACATATAAAGCAATTAGAAGGGTACTTGGTTACATAGCATGTACTATGCTGTTGTTCATGTTGTTATACCACCACCATCAGTTAAAAAATTTTTCAATGAAAGCAGGTCTCAGACCTAATTCTCCCACAGGTACACTTATTAGGAGGCAACGTTTTTTTTTCAAAGTCAGTCATTTAACTTGGGTTGTAATCTTGATGAAGTCCCAACTGTTAGTCCTTTTGGATTCCTGAGAAAGTCTTGCATTAACATCAGTTAACCTAGTGTTAGTCAAGCAACACAACCCTCAGAGCTGGAAGCAGGACTCAGATTCCTAATCCTGGGCTGTAGTTCTGAGCTTCTCATACTGGTTCTGTAGGTTTAGATATCCTGCTCATAAGAGTGGCAGTGCCTTAAAGGTGTTTCAAACTCATTCACACACCACTCCCTTCGATGGTGGAATACTGAGTAACATCCATAATGCTGATTAACTGAGCTGAAATTGCTACACCCCCTCCCTGCGAGGTTTTGATTGGAATCTTGCAAATGCTACCCATTGTCCTCTGGTGTGTATTTGCCTGATTAGTGTATTTCACATGTTAATTTATTGCCCCTGTGGTATCCATTAAAGCTAACCCACATTTCAATCATCTTACATAAATTGAAATATTTCAATGTAAATTACAGACAGTATGTTATCTGATTTAATCCTTAGAACAATCCTGTGATGCTGATTTTATTTTTATGCCATTTCCAGGGGGAAAAAATGAGGTTTAGAGTGTAACCAAAGTCCCCTAGTTGACCAAGTCAAATCCATGCTTCATCCAAAATCTGCCATGAATGTAAAAGCCATGTTCTTAATTATTCCAATTAGAACTGCTTACTTTAGCTCTAATACCTTACACGTTATTTGGCTCTTTATGGGAAGACCAAAGTTACTGTTTAGTTTCCTCCAGTTTCGTGCTCCACACATTGGAAAGATGGGACAGGAAGGGGTTCATAAATTAGGGTTCTGCATACCCTTTCGACATATGTTCAAGATTTGGAAAGAATAATAAAAGTGTAGCTTCTGCCTGTCCATGCTGCGGTCTAAACACCGTTGCACATGTTTAGATTAGGATTTGTGTGTGTATCAAGTTAGGATACTGGGCTGTCTGTGCCCATCTGGAATAATGAGGTGATGTTATAGATGTGTAGCCTCAAGGTGTACTTTTCAGATGGTAATAAAAAAATGATCAGGTAATGGTTCCAGGCAGGCAACTGCTTTCCCATGTGACCTTCCTCTGGCTAGTGTTAACACCAGATCTATTTAATGCACTTTGCTTCCTTTCTAGAATGCCGTGTCTTGAAGTCATCGTATTCTCGCTCCTCAGCTAAGTACTCTGGATCCAAGAGCCCTGGGCCCTCTCGTCGCAGCAAGTCACCAGCCTCAGGTAGTGAATGGGAGAGGAATGGTGGCCACAGGAGCAGCATCTCACTGTCCTTTTGTTTTCCTCAATGATTATGAATCCTTGGTCTTTCCACTGCTTGTATGCAGCCAGGTTCCAGAACAGCATGTAGATGACATGATTTTTAAAACCAAAAGTTGAAGTCTGTTTCTCAAAGTTGTAGTAAGTTGTCTAAGAAACTGGCTTGTTTTGTTCTGACACATTTTTTTTAGAACAACCTTATTAGCTCAGGTCTACTCCTTGATATGTATGTGGAAGTTTCACATTTGTCCATATTTGCATTTTAACTGTTGTGCTATATAGTTGTGGACATTTTCTTCTCTTGCCAATTTAAACCTTACACACACACACACCTAGCATAACAACGTATTTACTCGATAGGTTTCCACAGGCTTTTCCTTCATCAGCCAATTTAATAGGAGCCACGATTTTTCTTGGAAAGAAGTGCTTTACTTACTAAGAGTCAGACTTAACTGTACTTCAGCTTCTCTCGGCCCCGTGCCTATAGATTTGTCATCATTTTGAGCCTTTTGGCATTTAAAAAGTATAAAATGTCCATAAACATCTTGATGTATCAATCCTACAAGCTTTGTTTATAGTATAATCATGAATAACTTAGCTGATATTGCCAGGAGCAGGGAATCTTTTTTTCTGCCAAGGGCCATTTGGATCTTTATAATGTAATTCTCAGGCCATATAAAATTATAAACTTAAAAATAAGCCTGCTATATTTGTTCAGACATTTCAATGAGCTCACCCTTAATACCTTGGCAGGGCCAGGTCAAATGATTTCTCGGGCCTTATGCGTCCCGTGGGCCGGACATTACCCACCCTTGGGAAAGGCTTGTGAAAAACCATGATTTCATGTGGCAATCTAGAACATGTGAAAGTAGAATCAACAACTGTCTCAAGCATCCAATTTTTATAAAATACTGCATTTGGGGGCCATTTTCCTGTTCACTGCTTCCCCCTTCAGCACCCACCCCACTTTCTCTGGGCTAGGTTGGTTCACCCTTCTGTTTGTGTGCAAGTTTAAACCTGCTGAATAACCACTCTCCTTACTGTCTCCTCCTCTTCCTCTGTGTATACTGAATGTGCACAGTAAAGAGGGGTGGCCCCTACTCCAGTGCCTACTCTACAGCCAAATCCCCAGGTGAGCCATGGTTAGTATGGCTTTGTCACTCAGCTGAGTTTCTGTTGTTGTTGTTTGCCACGTTTCTGTTTCCTTTGCTCCATTTCCATGACTGTATCTGGCTGGTCCCAGTGTGCCTCTGTGCAGTACGCAATGCTTCACAGTACGGAGGGCGCTTCAGCCTCCCTTACCTACAGGAGAACCGGTTGTTGTCTGGTTCTCCTTCACAAGGGCATATAGCGAAGGAAATATTGTCATGATTTGACTAAGAAAAGCATCGCGAAGGTGCCAGCACAGGCAGAGGGCGCTCGGGAGGGAGGCTGCTGGGGAGCTTTTAGTTTTGTTCTGTACTGAATCCTTTGAGTTTTTCATTCTGACTTCCGTTTTCAACCAATATTTAGAAGTATGTTTAGCTTTTGATTTACAGATGTAAACATGGGGAGGGCCTTGTGGAAGTGGTGGGTCGCCAAGTGCCTATCTGTGTGTAGTCACAGTCCTAAGCGATGGAGGAGTTAGTTGCTAGTCAAATTTGGAAAATATTCTATTGAAAAAGACTGAAGTTTGTTGGTAGTGTGAAAATGGCCACAGACACAATTGTACTATTCTATTGTCACCTTCATGCCTACCTTGAGCTTAATAGGCTCAATGCTTTCTTTCTCTTCTGAAAAGTGTAGACAAATATGAGTATTTTTAACTGAAAGCACCTTTCTGCTGTTAAGCTTATACAGTGCTTTCTGTAAGTATCTCACACTGGGAAAGCTAACATAGTAGGAAATTTGCATAAATGCACTGAACTGAGCTTATCTTATGGAAGATGTAGATTTTGTCAGCTTCTTAGCTTTCGTTTAGTGATAGGGTTACGGCCTTCATAATTCTCCCTTTAGGTTTCTAGCTTGTGATGCTTTCATAATTGACCAATATTTTTGAAAGTATTCAGAGAAAACAAGCAAAAAGTAAAGTCTCCAAGTTTATTTCTTACCTGAAGTTGAGGGAGCGGGGAATAGAAGCCTCACTTTGGGAGAGAAGCAGGGACGTAATGAAGGTGTGGGAGCATCGCAATGCCGCTGATTGTTGCTGGTCGTTTGTTATTTAGTAAAATAACAAATAAAAGTGGAGCGAGTGTTTCAAGAATCAGGTATTATGATGATTCCAGTTTTGTCTCCCTGAGGTTGAAAGAGGGAAATTAACATACTGAACTGAAAGCATGATTCATATCCACATTTGTCTTTCAGACCAACTGCTTCATAACATCTATATATATATATATAAAAACCTAAGCACCCGGTCGACCATTTGACCAGTTGACCGATTGAAAGTAGCTATGATGCACACTGACCACCAGGGGGCAGATGATCCAACCAGTAGGTTAGCTTGCTGATAGGGTTCGGCCTATCAATCAGAACTGGGCGAGACGGGCCGGACACACCCTGGAACCCTCCCTTGATCCCTCCCCAGCTGGCCAACCTCCTGTGGCCCCTTCCCATCTGACCAGCCCCATCGGCCCCAATTGGGACTGGGTGAAATAGGCCAGATACACCCTGGAGCCCTGTCTGGCCCCAATCTTGCACTGATGGGGTCCCGGATTGCAAAAGGGTGCAAGCCAGGCCGAGGGACCCCACAGGTGCATGAATCCATGCACCAGGCCTCTAATAGTCTAATAAATACATACATCTTTTTACATTGAATTGAATTTGGAATGCTTAGTAATTGATTCAACAATCATCACATTCCAGTACCCCCAATTTTTAACTGAGTCCGTGTTTAGATTTGGGTTAATAGAATAGATCTTACATAAGTAAACGGTGTGAGATTTTTTTAAAATACATTTTTATTGATCTCAGAGAGGAAGAGAGAGGGGAGAGAAAGAGAGAAACATCAATGATGAGAGAGAATCCTGCACACCCCACACTGGGGATCAAGCCTGCAACCCAAGCATGTGCCCTGACTGTGGAATTGAACCGTGACTTCCTGGTTTATAGGTCGATGCTCAACCACTGAGCCACGCCGGCAGGGCAGGTGTGAGATTTTAAAATCACCTTTCAGAGAGCAAGCAGCTTCTTTCTAAGAGATCAACCTCACCACACAATGCAGTTCTAGAAAGCTGAGACCCCAGTCAGTTGCTGGGACTTCACTGTGATTCTGAAGAAAGTTGCTAAGTGGGGATGGGCAAAAGTAGGTTTACCGTTGTTCGTAAGGAGAAAGGTATGCAAGTTGTGATTATTACAATAGCTTTATTAACTCAAAAAAATGTCACAGTGCTGGACCTGGAGATTATTATGTTACATGAAATAAGCCAATCAGTCAGAGAAAGAAAAATCATCACATGATCTTACTTATATGTGGAATCTCATGAACAAAATAAACTGACCATCAAATAGGTCTATATTTACTAATATTGTGTTCTCTTCCCCACTTCCAGCAAGGAAAGAGTTTTATATTTTAAAAGCCACAGTACCCAGAAGTATAACTTGCTTTTATAGACTGCTTCAACTGTGGCCTACCTCTTAACCATTTAAAAAACTCCAGGGGACTCCTTGGAATTTCAAACAGAGCTAGTGACTTTGTAAAAATAATATTGTACTTTTTCAATCTTGGGACAGAAATATTCCCATGAGTGTTGTGGTTGACTGCATTCCTCATCCAAACTCCAATTTATTGTAATAGCAAAATAGTGTGTAAGAAGCACATAGAAATTAATCTGGAAAACATAAGTGCGTAATAGTTACCTTAATTGGAGCCTCCATAATTCTCCCTTTAGGTTTCTAGCTTGTGATGCTTTCATAATTGACCAATATTTTTGAAAGTATTCAGAGAAAACAAGCAAACAGTAAAGTCCCCAAGTTTATTTCTTACCTGAAGTTGAGGAAGGGGCGGATAGAAGCCTCACTTTGGGAGAGAATCAGGGGCGTAATGAAGGTGTGGGAGCATCGCAATGCCGCTGGTCCTTGTGCACCTCCCAGTGGGCGGCGGCAGTGTAGGGAGAAGGCACCGTGGAGCCCTGCTCCACGTCCCACTTCCCCTCCCAAAGACTGGACAGATGTGCAAGCAAATGATACTAAGGACTGCTCATTAGAGAACATGTTTAGAACCTCCCAAATGCTATTGGGAATTTAGAGGCTTCATGTGACAGTGTCTCTTTAGGATGAGAATTATTTGGGGGGAAACGTGGACATGTCGGTACTGACAGCAGTTAAACCCTGGCAGTGAGTTTCGTTAAGAAACCCTGTTTAGGCCGGGGGTGTACTGTTAGGGAGATTGATCTGCTACACATATCACCATTGGCAGGAATTTATTTTTTCTCCTTTAGTCCCTTTTCTATCTCCATTCCAAGGAAAGCTTTGATATTAGTGTAGTGTCTGAATATTACTGAGGGCTAACAGCTCTTACTGAGTAGGAACTGGTGGCCGATGCAGATTGCTGTGTGGTATGTAGGAAAAAAGATCTAGGCTCACAGCAACTTGACTAGTTCGTTGTCCATAATCATCTCTATTTTATCTGAATTCCTGCCACCAGTTTCCTTTAAAGAGAATTTTAAAAAGATATAACATTAATTGAAATTTAACTTAATTGGCAAAAAATCAGGGCTGGTAAATATTCAAAAGTTTTTAATTAATTGGATAGTTACGTGTTTTGTACTTGCACTCTATATACCCACATACATTTATTAAGAAAATGTAGATAACTGATAATTATTTTGAGTAGTTTTAAATTTGAAAAAAGTTAAAGTTTGGTAATTCAAAAGTAAATAATACAATTTTTCATTTTCACAGAATTTTTTTAATCCAGTCATCTATATGAGAGAGAAATATTGATTGGTTGCCTACTGTATATGCCCCAACTAGAGATTGAACCCACAACCTAGTTATGTGCCCTGACTGGGGATCAAACCCTCAACCCTTCAGTCAGGGCACATAACTACGGATGACCCTCCAACCAACTGAGCCACCCAGCCAGGTCTTCACTGAATTTTTAAAATGAGCCATATGAAGCATGACTTCATGGGTCCCTATCAACCCTTGTGGACATAGGATTTATCTAATCCCAAATACCAGACCCAGGACTTCTACCTCCACGCAAGGACTCATACTCATCTTTTTTTTTTTAAATTGTGTTTGTTATATCTGATTGGTTGTTTGTTTTTTGTAAATATATATTTTATTGATTTAGAGAAGAAGGGAGAAGGAGAGGGAGACATCAGTGATGTGAAAAAAATCATTGATTGGCTGCCTCCTTCACGCCCCCTACTGGGGATAGAGCCCACAACCCAGGCATGTGCCCTTGACAGGAATTGAACCCAAGACCCTTCTGTCTTCAGGCTGACACTCTATCCACTGAGCCAAATCAGCTAGTGCTGGTGTTCACCTTTTTAAATCACCTAGTCAGGACCTTTATGACTGCATTTTGCTTTTTATACTTATTAGCATCATTTAAAATAATAGGTGTCTGCTTTCTCATGTTAAAAAAAGAAAAGGAGATGCACTTTGCTTTGCTTTCCATGGAGATGAATGGCCGTTTTGATCTACATTGGGCAAAAGCATCAAAGATTCATGATAAAAGGGGTTATAAATACTCCTTAGAAAAGAAAAAAAATTACACCAATATTTGATGTTAACTACCAGCTGTGAAATTACAGCAGACATAGATCCAGGGGAATCAATTAGGAATAAGCATGAGTCACATGGAACTGTGTGGTGAGCATTCTGTAGTGTAGACTCTGCGACCTGCCTTCCCCTGTAGCAGCAGTGGCCTCACTCTTCCAAGCGTAGGCTCTGAATTGAACTTCAAGCCTGAGAAGTATGTGGAAGTTTGGAGGAGGATGTATAAAAAAAAACTAAACATCAAATGTGCTAAATGAGGGGAAGTTAATCTGCGAAGAAAAGAAAATGAATTAGAAATAACTAGTCTAGATAAAAAGAAAGTTGAAGAATGTTTTTGTATGGCCTTCAAACAAATAAGTAGATGTTACAAGGAAAATGACCATTAATTTTCTTTTTCCATTAATAATGCATTTAGAAAATGTGTTTGGATTATGGTGGAACTGATTTGGGAGAGCCATAGAAAGTCTTGGTTATTCAGGCTGAGACATATATATCAAGATAGCAGATATTGGGGGTTACGAGACAATCTTCATAGGAAACCATTGCAAAGATAACAGTCATTCATCCCTACCCTTGCTGGTAGGCAGGATATATGGGCAAGTTCTCAAGTCTCATCTCTAGTTCCATAATGTTCTATATCTTTGTCTGTGTCACCGTTGGAAAGCTATTATTGAAAATAATCCTAGCTCCACTCCTTATTTGTCTACTACTTTGTCTGCAATACAGTACGATGCGTTGCGTTTGCTTTTTGCTGATTTGCCATCTGCTTTGAGCTTTAAATGAATGGAAGCTTCATGCATGTGCTTAGTGTTTGGACACGGTCTGGTTGTCTGGAGTTTTCAATGACCTCTCTCACCTTTGTGTCTCCTGTCAGTTAATGGAACTCCCAGCAGCCAGCTCTCCACCCCTAAATCTACGAAATCCTCCAGTTCCTCTCCAACTAGCCCAGGAAGTCTCAGAGGATTAAAGGTATGAAATAGCCTGTGTGGCATGTCTGTATGACTTGACATTTTGAGTTGCATAGTTTAATAGTTTCATTTGATCGGGGGTTTGGGTGCAGTCACAACTCGAGAAGGAAAGAGGTCGGGATTTAGAGCCAAAAAGACATGGCTTTGGATCCTGTATCCGCTTTCATTTTGTAATGTTGGCCAACTTGGTTAACTCTTCTGAGCTGAACTGTTCACTTGTCTAAAATGGGAATAGAAGGTTGTGGTTAGGATTGAATATAGCGTGGTAAAATAGTATCAGTGGTAGTTTTCCTGTTATTAGCAAAAGGACTGGTAATGATGAAGCCTTGGAGAACTCAAAGATTCTTCTTAAAATCTCATTTTGAATCACGACTTTAATATTAAATATATTAAATATTAGCAGCTAAACAAGTCCTTGCCACACTGATCAGCTTTTAGGACACAATGTTAATATTGCTAACAGGGGTTGGCCTTGCATTTATAACTACTTATGTACGCAAGTAGTAACACAAAAACAATATATTCATTTTGGTGAAGAACTTAGAAATAAAACTTAAGTTTTGAATGTGATGTCCTTGTGTAAACAGTAAGTTAACATGATTACCAGTTGGTTTCATAGGCATTTTATCTAATAGGGAGAAAAATGATGAGTAAAAGCAAATTTGAAAAATTTCAACAAGCTTAATTTGACTTAGTAGCTCTCAATAATTTAAATTTACAAGAGAAAAATATTCCTGGTAAAATAGCAATAAATTGTTGAGGTTAAACATGGACAGTTTCCTTCTGTAGAAAGAATCAGATTGTCTTTACGGGAATGTACTCTGAGAATTACCTAAATACATAGAGTGCCATCCTTGTATATATGAATGTGTACATTAACTTTCATGCTCCTGGTGTGTTGGGTTTGACAGTGGAAATATCCCCATGAGGAATGCATTCTCCAAAATCGGTTAGTATCATCTGAGTGTTTTTCTTTAAGGATGTTGAAAAATGTTTTTCATTAGTAAATTACCTGGTGAAACACCGTACCCTCCCTCCCCCACCTTTGAGTGAATGAGGAATGAGAACCTGCCAAGCGGGGCATCCTGACCCCTTCAGTGCTGTGAGTTCTGTGGTTCTCCCACTTCTCAAATGGTTTCATTCTCCATCCGACTCCGAAGTTTGCTCATCCTGCCCTAAGAATGTTGTGTCTACTCCAGAGCGAACTTGCATGGTTCTTATTTAAGTGCCTGAAATAAAAAGAAATTTTGTCCGGAAAAAGACAGGCTGTTTTTGTGTCTCCTTGCTTCTGTTGATTGGCAGGATTTGGACTGTGGCCAGTAGTAAGTTTGGGATTGGAAGTCCCTAGCGCTCACCTCCCTCTGCGTGCTGAACGCTCCTTGTATTTATAACCACCAGGCATTTTCTGAAGCGCTGAATAGGTCAGTTCACTGTCGGATTTCAATGGGGTTCCGAACCGTCAATGCCAAAAGACATCATGTAAATTAAAGTTCGCTATAATTTAAGTATTTTTAGCTTTTCTTTCCCAACTTATTTTCCACCAGAATAGATCAAAGATGCACTGTTTTTAATTTGAGTAACTTTCAAGAGAACTAAAATAAAAATAAATACAAGTTGATTCACCTTTTTTCTCGTTTCAGTTGTCTTATCATTTGTTGAAGCAAAAGCACATGGGTCCTAGGGCTGGTGATTATTAACCAACATTGCAAACACAGCTGTGTGGTGAGCCTGTGCAAAGTCATTGGGAGTTTCCACCGGGCCATTGCTCCAGGCAGGGCTAGGATCCTTGACCTAAAGCTGATACTTCAGTCCCCGTTTACCAATGGTCGTGTCATTTTCCCCTTTTATGTTACCCATTGGTAACTTGGGCTCCCATCTTTCTTCCTGGTCCATCTTCACCTCTGAACCCAACACTGTCCTTTTCGGTTGATGCTCCTGGGTCACTAGGTGCTGCTTGGTGCTCAGCGTGCACATCACTCCCTCACACATGAGTACAAAGCCCACAGATCACTCACATTTCTGGACTGAAGATTCATGAAATTTTAAAAATGTGATGATTTGTCTCATTGCTGAGGCATTGGATGATTAATCTCACTATGCTAAGTTTGTCTTAATTATTTTAGTAACCTTAGCTCACAGGTCCCTTTGGGGCACACAGTAAATTCTGAAAGGTTACGTACTGATGTCAAGAAGAATAAAGGGAAATGTTGATTCCTGGAGGTAAAATGAAATTATCAGTAAGGCAGAGAGCAGAGGTCTTCCCAGGCTCCTTCACCCCCCCGGCCCCCCACCACCACACCTGAGCCCTGTGGGCTTTGCTAACAGCTGTGAAACCTCTGGGTTTTTCTTTCTTTCATCTGTAAAATAACACTTGATTTTAAAGTACCTCTAAAAATGGTAGGGTTATAGTCTTTTTTTTTTTTTTTCAAGTTGCCAGAAAACCTATCTAGGAGGCTGGGGAGTCTATTTCTCATCTCACCTTAAAGCTAATGTAGAATCGCCGAATTTTACATCAAATATTAGCAGCTAAACGAGTCCCTGCCACACCGATCAGCTTTTAGGACACAATGTTAAACATCTCCACCCCTGCCTGTTCCCACGGGTCGTGCCTCATGGAAAATTCATCTCATTACCCTTCCCAGCAATCTGTGATGCATATTGTCATTTCCAGGGATGAAAATCTGCCCTGGAAAAGCTACACGTTAGTCATATGTTACTTACTGTACAAAATAACCCTAATTTCAATGTCTTTGTAAAGCTCTAGTCAGCATCTGCCCACATTTGCATTATTCTCCCCATTCAGCAACGTTACCAATGGAGAATTACAGATAATTACCATGTGTTAGTGCTATGCTTTTTCTTCCCCCTTCATTTAAAATCGCCCATTAAGATCAATTAAGAGGGGAGGTCAGACAACGGAGGACTGTTTTTCATGGGCTAAAACTTTTTACCACTATTTATCCTCGTTAGAAGCTTTATGGCTTTGGGGATTGATAACCTTTTTCCAGAGAATCAGAGCATTGACAAAGCAAGCTAAGACGGGACGGCGTGTACAGGCGTTGACGCTCATGTCTCTCAGTCTTCTAGGACACAGCTTTGGGCAGATTTTATTTATTTATGTTTTACTATCTGGATTACTTCATAGGGAATTAAGCAAACAAGTCACAAGCAAGCAGAGTTTGATGTTCTGCCACAATTTCTCTCCCCTTTGTGACAATTTCTGGGAATCGATTTGGTGCTTGGGTGGGAACATTGGAAGAACTGAAAGTGAAAGTCGAGTGACGGTGTAATGTCTAATCTGTGACCAGGGTGTCAGTGGCATTTCTGTTTGCCCATTGAAAAGGATGAGAGACGCAAAAGCAGCCCTCCCTCCACAAAAGCACTCAGTGTTTTCTCAGTGCTCCCTGAGGGGAAGGTGCCTGCATCCATAAAACCTGGACAGAGTCTGCAGCGGAAACAAAGCTTTCTTCAAATTGTAGAAAGTTTTTGCAGGATGGGAGCTTAAAAAATAACATGGTGACTGAGTTAATCAAGGTTCTGAGAGACTTTAGGACCACTGAGCATGAGTCATACCTCAGTTATAATTTTTCGGTTTTGCAAGATAGTGACCGCAAACCATTGAATGTGAAACCTGGAAGTGGTCACAGTTCTTTAATGAATGTAGTGTTTGTTTTACAGTTGGAGAAACTGAGGTGCAGAGATGTGATTCGCTCAAGATCCCAGTGGCCAGTGGGATCTCTGACCCTGTCAGGGTCTGTGTCCCTAACCTCTGGTTCCCCCCCATCACTGGTGGGTCTGCATCAAGGACTCCAACACCGGCACCCCAGGGGGAAGCCTGTGTGATTATTATGTAGGAGCTATGCCCTGCCAGTCTTTTCGGAGAAAGAGTGCTAGCCTGGGTTGCTTGCTGAGTTCCTGGATTTAGTTCTGCACAAATGATCTGAAAGAAAAAGGGTTGAGAGATTAGGAAAGGAACGAGGAAGGGAGGGTGGGGAAAGGGAGGGACAATCCTGGGGTGGAGGGGAGGCTGGATGAAGGGAGGTGGAAAGATGGAGAACTCCTTTTGATAACTTTTCCTGGGAGACTTGGCGGGGTGGGGATTTCCTAAGAGGTATCTAATGAGAGCTCTTTTCAAGTGAAATGGTCTGTCTATACCCTGGGTGGGCAAACTTTTTGACTCGAGGGCCACAATGGGTTCTTAAACTGGACCGGAGGGTCGGAACAAAGGCATGGATGGAGTGTTTGTGTGAACTAATATAAATTCAAAGTAAACATCATTACATAAAAGAGTACAGTCTTTTTTTTTTTTTAGTTTTATTCATTTCAAACGGGCCGGATCCGGCCCGCGCACGGCCCGCGGGCCGTAGTTTGCCCAAGGCTGATGTGCCTAGCACTTCCTCCTGATCCTATAAAGTTTTAGTAAAATGCCAAAGCTCACAGTAGGTTAGGGTTATTGGCTTTCTTTGGAGCTGTGTATTGTCAAGCTTGGCATAGTTTGGAAACAGCGTAGTCCAGGCCCAGCAAACGCATGGGTGCATGGATCTGAGCTAACGTTACATGGTGGGTCTGCGATGAAATCCCTGTTGTGAGGAGTGCGGTGGCAGAGCTGGGATTGGAAAGCAGAGCTCATGCTCATAACCATCACTAGCCTCCAAGGACACCGTGAGAAAGCAAGACCAGTCTGTTAAACATGATTGGAAACAACGCGGTCAGACCAAATGTTCACTAGATGAGATGCTAGCAGCCGTGGGCAAACTATGGCCCGCGGGCCGGATTCGGCCCGTTTGAAATGAATAAAACTAAAAAAAAAAAAGACTGTACTCTTTTATGTAATGATGTTTACTTTGAATTTATATTAGTTCACACAAACACTCCATCCATGCTTTTGTTCTGGCCCTCCGGTCCAGTTTAAGAACCCACTGTGGCCCTCGAGTCAAAAAGTTTGCCCACCCCTGTGCTAGGGCCACCTGGCAAGTCCGCATTGGGCCTCTTCCCCAGAACCGAGGCCCTAGGTATTAGAATTTGGCTTTGCTTTTTTTTTTTTAATATATTTTTTATTGATTAAGATATTACATATGTGTCCCTGTCCCCACATCACCCTCCCCCCCCCACCCCCGTTGTCCGTGTCCGCTGGTTAGGCCTCTATGCCTGCATGTAAGTCCTTTGGTTGCTCTTTCCCCTTTACCCCCACCCTCCCCTACCCTCCCTCCAAAGCCCGACAGTCCAATCAATGCCTCTCCGTCTCTGGATCAGTCCTTGTTCATCAGTTTATGTTGTTCCTTATATTCCACAAATGAGTGAGATCATGTGGTATTTATCTGCTCACCGGTTCCATCCATGTTGTGGCAAATGGCAAGAGTTCCTTTTTCTTCTTCCTCTTCTTAAAGGATACCTTTCAGCATTTCATGTAATGCTGGTTTGGTGGTGATGAACTCCTTTAGCTTTTTCTTAGCCGTGAAGCTCTTTATCTGACCTTCTATTCTGAATGATAGCTTTGCTGGATAAAGTAATCTCGGTTGCAGGTTCTTGCTATTCATCACTTTGAATATTTCTTGCCACTCTCTTCTGTCCTGCATGGTTTGTGTTGAGAAATCAGCTGACAATCGTATGGGTACTCCCTTGTAGGTAACTAACTGTTTTTCTCTTGCTGCTTTTAAGATTCTCTCTTTGTCTTTTGCCCTTGACATTTTAATTATGTGTCTTGATGTGGTCCTCTTTGGATTCCTTTTGTTTGGTATTCTCTGTGCTTCCTGGACTTGCAAATCTATTTATTTCACCAGGTAGGGGAAATTTTCTGTCATTATTTCTTCAAATAGGTTTTTAATATCTTGCTCTCTCTCTTCTTCTGGCACCCCTATAATTCAGATGTTGGTGCGCTTGAAGTTGTCCCAGAGGCTCCTTACACCTC
>NW_006295491.1:3539760-3545703 GCF_000327345.1 Myotis davidii | reverse complement strand
ACCGCAGCGAGAAAGCTGCCTTTGAGTTCCGACCAAAGCCATACAGTCCCGCTTCTCCCGTTTGAGTCTGCGTCCCTAGCGACTCGCCTGGATCTGGAGCTCAGAGTCTGACGCTCCCTCCCGATTGTAAACAACCGCGCCCTCCACGCCGCTCCGCCAGCCCGTGGCTCCGCGCGCACTCCGTACCTGAGAATTTCACTTCAGCACTGTGCCTCCTCTGGGTCTGGATATGATATTCTCTTTACTCCTAGTTGTAGAATTTCCACTCAGCCAGCCCTCCTGTGGTTCTGGATGTTGTCCGTTCCCTGTTTCAGGCTTAATTTGAATTGGTTGTTCAAGGCAGCAATCTCCGGCGTTAACCTATGCCGCCATCTTCGGTTCCAACCTTGGCTTTGCTTTTGTGTGGACTTAGAGACTCAGGCTTTCTTGAAGGGCGATGCCACTCATGGTGATAGTCAGCTGGAGAGGAGGCATTCTGCAGGCCAGACACAAACCACCTCCACACAGTGCTGCCATCAGGCACACGGGGAGCCCAAAGGCCTTTGCAGTAAGTCCAGTTCATGCCAAGTTGTTCTGGGCCCATATCGAGAGAGAGCGTGATGGCTCCTTCATAATTAAAACTGTCCAGAATGCCTGGGACTGGTTTTGCTTGGCTAGTCACTTAGCTCTGTGACCTTTGGCAAGTCACATCACCCTTCATTAATAAAAAGGGGACTAGGACCTGCAGCCCAGGGTTGAGATTAATTGGTTAAATATAGAAAAAGCCTCTCAATAGCTTTGTCCTTCTTTCTTGGGGTTTTTCCAGGTTTAGTTTTCTCTTGAGGGACGTTTCACTTACAAAAAGAAATGGACATGCAGTGTAGGGTAGGAGAAGAAAAGAGAAAGTGAGACAAGTCAGACTCCAGATCTTATTACCACTTCTGCTGTATTACCACTTTCTATGATGACTTTCCCTCCCAACTCTATCTTTCCTGCCCTCTCTCCATATTCCATCCTATTAGTAATCTGTAGAGAATTCTACTAGCTGTAAGTTATCCCAAAACTTAGCAGCTTCAAACAACAAAGATGATTTTTTTTTTTATCACACAGTTTTTGTGGGTCAGGAATTCAGGAGCAGCTTCACTGGTTGGTTCTGGCTTAAAAGTCTTGATGAGGTAGTAGTCAAGATGAGCACCAGGGCTACCGTCACCTGAAGGCTTGGTTGGGGATGAAGGATCCCCTTCCAGGGTGACTCACTCTTGTGTCAAGATGCTGCTGGCTCTCGGCAGGAGGCCTCCGTTCTCTGATGTTGGAGCCTCTCCAAACTGGCCTGAGTCCCTCAGAGCAGGGTAGCTGGGTTTCCCCAGAGCAAGAGATCAGAGGGTCCAGGAAGAAGCTCTTCTTTCTGTGACCGCACCTTGGAAGCAGACACCATTTCCTTCATAGCCTCGTAGTCACACTCATCAGCTAGTTCAGGCTGGGAGGAGACGACACAAGGGCATGAACGCCAGGAGGCGAGGCCCATGGGAACCATGTTGGAGGTTGGCAACCACACCCCTTCTCTCTGCTTTCATCTCTGCATCAAGCCACTCAAAGTTTATTTCTTAGGCTGTCCCTGCTCCCTCCATGGCTTTCGGTACACTGTCTTTTAGGAGGGCCATACAACTCTCTCTCCCCATCATTGTTACTGCTTTATTCTCCTTCCAGTCCTTTTGTTCTCTAGAGCCATCACACCTTACCCATTCCCTTCTCTCCCCTTCAACTCCTAGAATCTCACCTCCACTGACATTTTCTTCTCTTCATCCCCATCTTCCTGACCCTCTGTCTTCCCCTCGACCTCAGCCACGACCTCCTGTTTCTTCTGCCCAGTTCCTCAGAGTCCCTTCCATCTAGCTGATCACCCCCCCCACCCAGGGAATATTTATTATGCTTAAGTCACAGCATGTTCTGTGGGACAGAGAGGCAATAAAGAGTACTAAATGTGTCATCAGCTGCCAGATGGATGAAGAAAGCATTTCCCTGAAATTTAATTCATCATCCGCATCCCAATTTAGGACTTTCACGGCTGTAGTAACTTCAGGTTTCAGAACCCGGGGCACATCTGCGGACACTGAAGAATAAAATGTCTCACATTTGAGGCTGAGGTGTATGCCCAGAGGCTGTCTACTGTGAGCATTCTTGTTGGTTGAAAGAAGAAACAAAAAAAAAAAGTACATTTGGAACAGTTATCCAACATCTTGAGGTTATAAACTGTCTGGTGTGCTGATATTTTATCTGATGATGTCTCCTGGGCCTGCTGGTGGTGAAAGATTTTCCAGATTTGTGAGGTGTGATGAAAGGGCTGGTAGTATCTCACACTGATTGGCAGAGCTAAATGTAACTCTTTGACCTTCTGACCTTCAAAACTTCTTTTCGAAGCTGTGAAATGTAAATCCCCAGTAGCTGCTGACCTTGGATGCTTGTGCTTCTCCCGGGAGCTTTGGCTTCTCTTTGGTATTTCAAGCCGGTTAAGAATACTCGGTTCTAAGAGACTGACTCCTTTTAGATCCTTTTTATTGCTCCAGAAAGGTTGGGTGGTAACTTCATCTTTGAATGTAATTGATTTTATTGACAGAATCCAAAAACAAAAGAGGGACTGAGCAGTTTTGAAGACTTCAGTGCCCTCTCAAAATAAATCATCTTAATGAGTCTCAGACTCAGATTGAGGACAGTGATTTGCACATTGAAGCTGCTCAATAAATAGAAGCATTTGGTGGGGAAATGACCCAACGAGGCTGCAGCACCCCTTGGTGGGAATGGAGGGGGAGTTTGTGAAGCACATCAGTGTACAGATAGGTTCCATTGTGAAAACTTTATTTAAATATAAGCCACATGCATTCATCTTAACTGCCCCCTTATTCATGGAAGTGATGGTACCAAGAAAATGCTTCTGGCCAGTGGATTAGAGAGAATTGGACAGAGTTACGAGTTATGACTTAGAGCTCATTATAGTGAACTGGCCTGTGCCAGTGTGCACCACTGGTAGCCTCCATAGCTGAAACCGAAGATACGGGCACCTCGCCCACCACCTTGGCATCCTAGGAATGGATGGGACCTCTCCCTGAAAGCAGGCAGACATGGCCCTACCATCTGTCTGTTGTTCAGAATCTACTAAGCCAACCTTTTGCTTGAAGTTCACTTGTAGGAATGTGCTGAGATTCTGTGCTGGTTTGGAAGGGAGGCCATGTAGTCAACTGATACGGCAGCGATTGGTTCTCAGGGAACAGAAAGGCACAAGTCGCCTGCTTCCACACAGCCCGTTCTTAGACTGTTGAGCTGGTTGCTGTCTTCAGCCTATACCTACGCAGTTAGGGGTTTCTATTTATCACTGCTCACCACTATTAACCAATCACAAGTCTCAAGAGCCATTAATTTTTCTAAATGAATCCACGTCTAAGGTATGGCTACAGATAAGAATACTTTGAATGTTACCAACCCCTAGGTGCTGATTCAGATTAATTGTTCACAAATCTCACTACTGGTACTAAGTATTTCAGAGTAAATTGTCACAAATTCTAATATAAAATGATAAAGCTTTCTGTTTTAAAATGCCCGCCCAATTCAATATTTGTAATAATTGACACTGGATTTCTTTCTGAAGAATGGAATTGATGTTTCTGGTATTCCTTTTGTTGTTGTCCAATATGTATATTTTATTGGTTTTTTACAGAGAGGAAGGGAGAGGGATAGAGAGTTAGAAACATCGATGAGAGAGAAACATCGATCAGCTGCCTCCTGCACACTCCCCACTGGGGATGTGCCCGCAACCAAGGTACATGCCCTTGACCAGAATCGAACCTGGGACCCTTGAGTCTGCAGGCCGATGCTCTATCCACTGAGCCAAACCGGTTAGGGCTGGTATTTTTTTTTTAACCACAAAAATAACAATGGAAGCAAAATTTGCTTGCAAATAATATCTAGTATACTAATTAAAAATGTTTACCTTTCAGAGGTCTTTTCAAAGAAAAAAAATAAGGTCTCTATGTGAAGAAAGGCTGTGAATTTATCAGTTTGTGTATTACCGTATGTGATAAGTTTACAGGAATGTGAGACATGTTCTAGAGACCCCACACTGAATATTTTCATGGGTGAATCTGCTGTTGGGTGGCATTCTTTGGTTAAGTTAATAACCTTGCAAGACTTCTCTCCGCCTGTTCTTAGAGGGGATAGTGTGAGATTAGCCAAATAGCCCCTGGGCTCTGGAGTCAAACCTGGGTTTAGATTCATTTGCTGTGGTGTTTGGGCAAGTTACCTAACTCCCTGAGCTTCGGTTTCTTCATGAATCAGTGGGTGTGATGATAATAATTCATAAGGCATAAAGTACTCATCCCAGGACTTGGCACAAAGTAGGCATTCAATAAATTGTAATGAGTGCTGTCTCCCCTTTTCTTACAAAAAGAAAGTTGTTCTTTGGCTATAGATGACTTGCAATGACTATGTTATTGGATGAGTGACAGGGAGAACGTAAAGTAGCTGAACAATTAATTACACTTGCTGCCAGAAACTTACTCTACAGAGGTTCTCAACCTTTGCTGCACGTTAGATCTTCTGTGGAACTTAAGAAACACCAATGCCTGGGCCCTACATCCATCTTTAATCTGCGGGACAGCCTGCCATAGAATTTTCCAAATCCTTCCAGTATGTACAGCCTTTCCTAGTATAACCAAGGACTGAGAGACACTGCTTTAAAGCAACAACACTACTCTGAGGGTGGTTCTGTTCTAGAGTTTTAAAGTATTTTGTAGGAGAAAATGCTTGCTCAAGAAAATTCTTGTGGGCCAGTGGTGTGCCTATGACCAAATTTGGCCCATTGCTTGTTCTTTATAAATAAAGTTTTATTGGAATATAGCCATGCTCATTTGTTTACATATGGTCTGTGGCTGCTTTCATGTTATATCAACAGAGTTGAGTAGTTACAACAGAGACCGTATGACCTACAAAGGCTAAAGTGTTGGTCTCTGGCCCTTTAGAGAAAATGTGTCTGACCCCTGCAGTAGGCCACTTAAAATGGAATCACAGTGCCATTTGCCGAGATGCGTTCAAGAAAGTCAACTTCTTACACAAGAATATCTCCTAGATTCTGTCAAGTTCTTCCCTCCACGAAAAATCAAATAGTATCCTCAAATGTCAATAGTCACATGCTGTAATGCATCGATATAGCCACTTTTGCTACTTAAAAAAAAAGGGAATTGCCTATTTCTGAACAAAGCGTTTTAATACAGTACTTACCATTCCTCTTTATTTTATTTATTTATTTAATATTTTTATTGATTTCAGAGAGGACAGGAGAGGGGGGAGAGAGAGAGAAACATCAATGATGAGAGAGAATCATTGACTGGCTGCCTCCTGCATGGCCCCTACTGGGGATCAAGCCCGCAATCCCAGCATGTGTCCTTGACTGGAATCAAACCCAGGACTCTTTAGTCCACAGGCCTATGCTCTTATCTGCTGAGCCAAACCAGCTAGGGCCTATTCCTCTTTAAATTTTAGGTTTTGTAGAAATTTAATCATCTATGTATGAAAGAACTTTAATAGAGGACACTCTGCCTTGACTTTCTGGCTAAAAATGCAGAAAGCTGGAATGCGACTCATTATCACATGGACTCACTCAGCCATGAGTGCCTTTCTAAATGATCCTGGCAGCTGAGAACACTTTATAGCTTTTTCCGCTCTGTTTTAAGTCTTTTATTGAAAAAGTTCTTAGCAGAAGCGAATTCGTGTGCATTTCCCTTCCCTGCTCATAAAAACTGAGCTGCTCCTGCCAGAGGAGGAGGCGGGCAGGGCAGCGGTGCAGGTCACGGAGAACACGCTCCCCAATATCTCCACAGCTTTCATCACCTTCCCCCCTGGACCAATCAGGGCCTCCTCAGGAAATAGTCCCCCTCTCCTCCCACCCCTCAACACAATCCCACCGCTTTGAACCGC
>NW_006295491.1:3537866-3539505 GCF_000327345.1 Myotis davidii | reverse complement strand
TTTAATCACTCTGGTGCTAATGCAACCCGTGCTTCAATACAAGAATGATTCTCTTACCAGAGACGGGGAAATATGTACATTGTGCCTGGGAGACAGGGAGACTTTCGTAGGCATAGCGTTACCCCTTGGTTTTCACAGCTCTTTGTCTGCGTCTCTCTCGGGACGCAGCTCTATAGCTCCCAATAGACAAGCTCTGCATGCACCCAGGATCTGTCCAGAGATCATGGTGAAGACCTGACTTTTCTCGGACCCTGGATCACCGAGCTCCATGCCTGGGAGGTCAAGTAAACGTAATCACCAACTGTGAGAACAGGCGTTGCAAGTGCAGATCTCTGCCTGAGCAAAGCGGCTCTTCACTGGCTCTCAGACCCTCGGAGCTGCAGGAGCCACAGCCTGGATGTCAAGGTCGTGTGGAAGGGTTGAGGTGCAAACAGGAGCCTCTTCACAAGATTGCAAACTTCTGGGCAGCACCAAGCGTGTCCCTTCACCTTTGTGGCCTCTAAAAGCCCAGCACAGGTCGTTGCTGAGGGAGGAAAGGTCACTGTCTAGTCAGCGGGGCTGGAATAAGGGGATTCCCCTTAGTTTTTCACGTCATTTTCTTCATGAAAGCTTTATTTTTTTTATTAAAGGAACGTATTTGGATAAGTAATTACATATCACTCCTGTTAACTCTATTTTTAAAAATGCTTTTTAAAAAACCATCATTCCATTTGAGAATTTTGAAAAATGTTCTTTTTGCCATTCTTGGCTAAGAAAGCTACATTTCCCGGGGATTTCATGACACCTTTGTCAGGTACACATGGGAGCTGGCTTTCGTTTGACCCTTCACCCTCGCCCTCTCCGTGAGGCCACCCTCTCCTCTGAGGCACATGCCTTCAGCCCAGTTGCCACCCTCGTTTAGTCGCCAGAGAACCAGCTTCTGCCACCTGCTCCGTCTCTTGGTCTGCCTCTGCTCTTTGCTGCCCCAAATCCCAACACCAGCCAGGTTCGTCCCTGCTGGGCTGTCCAGGGAATCGGGACAGGTGGGCGTGGGGACTAATCCAAGTAAACGGGGTAAGTCACAGTGGGGCGTAGACACTCATTAAACACTCTGAGGGGGTCACCCATCCATGTGAAAATGTACAAAGAGGTAAAAATGCCTGCATTTTAGCCTCTTCAAGACTTCCTTCTTAGAGAGCCCTTGAGTCCGAAAGAATACATCAGCTTGCAGTGAACTACAGCTTACTCAGTTTAGCTTAAGAAAGGGGCTTATTTGAAGAGAGTTACCTGTTTCCAGGAGAAGTAAGCAAGCCGGCCTGGGACAACGGCAGGTGGGACTCAGGACCTCCGCAGGGGCGATGGGCCTGCACACCGCACACGTCCCTCCAGCTCTGAGGGTTGGGAAGGGGCGGTTCCTACCCGGTGCCCAGGCCTGACCAGCCAGCTATGGCCTGAGGTGTGGGGCTGCCCCACCTGGGCCAGGTGAGGTTTAGACACGCAGGTGAGCTGGTCTGTGCTCACTGTTGTTCCTAGGCACTGACAGTCCTCCTTCAGCACTGCAGTCTAGGCAAGCAGCCATCTAGGGGAGGTCTTTCCATTTATCTTTTGAGAAGATAATGTCCAAAAAATGACATTTCTCTCGTCTTTATTCCATTAAGAA
>NW_006295491.1:3527132-3537769 GCF_000327345.1 Myotis davidii | reverse complement strand
TAGGAAGGGTTGGATGGGAAGAGGAACAGACTTTGAATCATTTAGCAGAAGTTCTCTTCTAGCCGTTGCTCATTCAACAACTTAAAAGCAGCCCATAGTCACTCGCTTCGAGGCTCCCTGTGGGATAGACGCTTTAAGGCAGCGGTTCTCAACCTGTGGGTCACGGCCCTTTTGGTGGTCGAACGACCCTTTCACAGGGGTCGCCTAAGACCATCCTGCATATCAGATATTTACATTACGATTCATAATAGTAGCAACATTACAGTTATGAAGTAGCAACGAAAATAATTTTATGGTTGGGTTACAACATGAGGAACTGTATTTAAAGGGCCAGAGGGCTGAGAACCACTGCTTTAAGGAGAGATGCTAGTAACTGGTATTGAATTAGTGTTCCATGTCAGTGGCTGTGCTAAATGATTTTACCTGTGTGAGCTAATTTTAATTCTTTAGCAAATCTTTGAGCTAGGTGCTGCTACTGTCCCTCTATTCAGAGCCAAAGATAAGACCTGGAAAGGTTAAGTAACTTTTCAACAAAAAGAGATTATCTGAGTTAACCTAAGTATTAAATGTATGGGGGGAAAGGTAGTGGAAACAAATTGGACAGGCAGGTATGGGGACATAACGACCTGAATGCTACACTGAAGATTTGGGGGTTATTCTGTTGGTAACACAGACCCACTGAGGTTTTTGGATCCTGGGGCTGATACCAGAACCGTCCTGTGGAAGTTTCTCTGGCAACAGTGCGTGGATCAGGGGAGACCAAGGGGGCCGCTGGTGAGCTGCCAAGACAAGTGTGAGGGGGACATGGGTGAGGTGGGAGTGGGGGACGGAACAGTGGAGAGCACGGTGGTTTTCCTTTCCTTCCCCTCCGGTTTACATCCCCGCTCGGGGTCTTGTTTTAAACATCCTAGCATAGACTTCCGCCTGTTTAGAAGCCGCCTAGTATGGCAGGGCATAAAACAATAAAACAACAAAACAAATGCAATTGCTACATTTTGAAAACCTTTCCTTGTTGACCAGTTACCTCATATTGTGAGGAAGCAACATGATTGACTTCTGAGGAGTCCGGTGTTTAGTGCAGCATTTGTCCCCCAGAAAGGGACCCACGCATCTGCACAGCACCTGCCAGGGCAGAGGGAAGAAAAAAGAACCCTGTGCGAGGGGTGTTTACCACGCCAGACGGGGGCTCATTTGGTGTATCTCACGTTCCTTTCCCGTGGCCTCGGGGTTCCTAACAGGACACGCTGCTGCCAGCGTTATAGTCCACACAGGTGCAGCTGCCTCGGGTCTGAGCAAACAGCCCTGGTGTTGCGTGCCTCTCATTCTCAAGCCTCGTCTTTTATCCCAGAAGAACTTGTGGGTGATCCTGGTTGAAGGAATGTTTTATAAGCGTTGGGCTCTCCTGGGGTTTGAACCAAACCCAGCTCTAGTGAAATTCACCTCACCCAGAGGAGAATAGATCCAGTGACTCCAACCAGTGGGCACTCTGGGAAGGGCGGTCCCTGCCGTGGACCTGTGTCCTTGATGCTTTTGTGGAGCAAGTGTGAGTTAAGCACCGTGTGTACCAGACATGGTGCTGCACATGGGGGATGCAGCCATGAAGATGGGCCAGAAGCTACCAGGGTAGTTGGATGTGTGGACACAGATGCAAGTGTGGAAACATACCAAGACAAAAAATGTCGAAGATGCTTTCTTAAGATTTCGTAGGTCCTTTGACCCTGTAAGCTCCTGAAAGGCATGAGGGAGGGAGGGAGGGAGGAGAGGAGAGGAGAGGAGAGGAGAGGAGAGGAGAGAGAAGAGAAAATTAAAGATCAAAGGGAAATGTTTTAGTTCAAAAGCATAAGAGCCCTTGGGGTTTACGAAAAAATTCCATAAGCCTACAGAATAATAAACTTAATATGAATAATATTCATAATGTGAGATTTTCAATTTAACTAAGAACTAGAGATATTTATGTGTTAGAATGGGAGCTTCAGGTTTTTGTTAATTTCCCTCTGGATCCTAGTAATGAAAACCCTCACGGTGCTCAGGAGGGATCCTGCTGCCTCAGGGTCGGTAAAGACGAGGGTTGAGCCAGGGCTGCACGCTGGGTCCTGAGGTGGTGCAGTTGGGAGCATGGGGCTGGGTTCTCAGAAGGGCTTGCCCTTGGCAGGGACGCCCTGAGGTCAGCCTTGGGGGCGGCTGTGAGATCTGGGGAGTCATTGCTGACTTGGAACAATCGGTAGTTCGAAGCCTGCCTTTGCCACTCGTGAGTACCCCATAGAGCTTTGATGCCACAGAAACCTTTATTTTATTGCATTGTCAGAAGTGACACAATATCAAAGAGTCACACGCTGTCAATTTTCCTGATGTCTAATCCCAATAAAAAATACTGTCTCTAAGGATAAAATGCATTAATGTGATGTGTATAGGGAGAGAGGTGCGAGGAAAGAAAGGCCGTACCTCCTGTTTCTCTGCCTGTATTTTACATTCTATACGCATTTTCTGTTATCTAAGGACGAGCGAGCTGAAGATCTGTCAAGTTTTCCTGATAAATAATGGTCACTCTCCTCTCTCAGCAGATTTCTGCACATGGCAGATCTTCTTCCAACATAAATGGCGGGCCTGAACTCGATCGTTGCCTGAGTCCCGAAGGTAGTTCTCAGTCTGATGTTACGTTTATAAAGGAAGTCATCTGTGGGAACTTGGTGGCCACCCCAAATCCACATGTGCTCAGTTATCTTCCTAAGCAGGGAGGTGATCATGTCACCAGTTTGGTCTTAGTGGGTTGTTACTTAAGCTAGTCCAATCTCACATTTTAGATTTGAGCTCTCTTTATTTTTCCTTAGGGGCAACCTGCTCACAAGTCCTATATGTAGACTTTTCTTTTTCTCAATTAGTTAACAAAAGAGTTTCTTTATATGATGTTTGCAATGTCCTGGGTACTGGAGATACATTGTAAAAAGTGGTTCATCTTAACCTCTTCTTCGTCCTGTCCCCTACCGCCCACTACCACCACCTTTTTGAGAAGACTTGGAGCCAGGAATTAGCTTTAATATCTATAATAATAAAAGGGTAACGGCGAGAGGGCTCAGGTTGGGCTGAGGGAACCCCACAACCCCCAGTGCACGAAATTTTGTGCACTAGGCCTCTCTAGTTGGTTAATAAAACCATATAGGTTTCAAGGGTACAACTCAATAAAACATCATCTGTGTACCGCATCGTGCACCCATCTTCTCAAGCAAAGTCTCTTTCTGTCCCCATTTTCTGCCCCTTTGCACACCTCCACCTACCCTCCACCCCCTTTCCCTCCGGCCGTCTCCACACTGTTGACTGTGTCTGTTTGATTTATTTTTATGTTTTTTTTGCTAGTCCCTTCACCTTTCACCTAGTCTCCCCTGGCCCCTCCCCCCTGTCAGCTGTCAGTCTGTTCCATGTATCCATACCTCTGTTTCTATTTTGTTTGTCAGTTTATTTTGTTAATTAGATTCCACGTATAAGTGAGATCATATGGTATTTGTCTTTCTTTGAGCCAGTTATTAGCTTTAACAGGCATCCTAGCTGGCTAGAGTTTTCTTTACTAAAAAATCTTGAGGAGAAATCTTGTGACAATATCTAAGGTTAAATCCCAACATCATCCCCTTCTTCTTTCTCAAATTTGACAAAATGTTTGAAGTTTTAGTTAGACTTCTTTGTTACACAAAGAATCGCTTATTTTAGCTGGCATTTCAGATATTTGTTATCTTTATTGATGATATTGGTTTCTGATGCCAACCAGTCAAGTCGAAAGAAAATTGGTGATTCAGGTACTCTATTCAGACAATATGCTCAGAGACTTTCCTCATAGTTTTACCGTAGATTTAGAAATAAATGCATTGCAATTGATTGACAAGTATATAGGAATCAAGATGAAATGTTGGTGTGTTCTTTCAACTTTGCATTTATCCTCTTTCCTAGGCATAAATGGAAACAGGTGCATTGAATCTTCGACTCTTCTTGAGAAGTACAGAATTGGAAAGGTTATTGGTGATGGCAATTTTGCAGTAGTCAAAGAGTGCATGGACAGGTGAGTGGATGGTGAGGACCATCATTTTTCCACCTACCCATACATTTCTCCTTGGAGTTTATTCTTAACCGGAGTGAACACAAGATTTTATGAAAGAGCCTAAGTTAGGCCCCAGCTGTTTTGCATGCCCACAAGCAGTTTGTCAGGGAAAAAACATGTCTTCAGATAGAGTATGCTTTGATTTTGATTAAGCAATATATCATGTCTCATCCACGAGCCAGAGAACACTGGGAAAGAATAAGATGTATTCTTTAAAAATCTCGTGGAGCATTTCCCTGTCCTAGGCATAGTTCTCAGTGGTGTAACTCGTCTAATCCCCACAGTGACCCTCTCAGTTAATACTGCATGTACCAGTAGTTCAGGATGCATGAACTCTGACTCCATTGAAGATCAGTGTTCAGACTGTTGCCTATATTAGAATTATATCTTTGTTTGTCCAGCTTTATTTTAAGGTCCTGAATTCTCAAGTGGTAAGAAAAGCATTCGTGCAAATTGCAGGCCTTTCGCAAACAACATCAAAACCGGAAAAGGCTCAGATTAGTCTCTGTGTTTATATGCCTGCCACTTCCCTGCCTGTTCTCAGTAGTATTTTTACCCTTTGTGGGGAATTTTCAGGAAGCTCTGGCAACCACTGCTTTTCCATTCTGCTGCACCTCCTTATGGTGGTGCCATTAGAAATCCGAGGCAGGGTTTGGTTTATGTTATAGGGAAGCAACTTAAATAAAAGTTATTTTTCCAAGGTGGCCTGACTGGTGGGTAGTGTGACCACCGGTCAGAACTGCTATATTCCAGAACTTCTGAAACGTTCGTTGTTGAACTGTTTTCCTATATGCAAAGATATTTTTTGGCAGGTTCAAACTAAAATATGTGAAAGGTGATTAAATGTTAAATAACAACAAGAGTCATGCGTCCCCGTGAATGATCTCTCTGGTGCCAGAAGCGGGCATCCAGAGGTGTGGCAAAGATGGCACCAGATGGAGTTGGAGCTGAGAAATAGATATGGAAAGTCTGGGGACTTTTGAGGTTTGAATGATGGACTAATAGATTAATGTGAAGACATATTGGTAATAGGAAGTTTTCAGCTACTTTGAATCATTTTTCCTAATTTTATTCTGCCTTCTAAGGGAACTATCTTGAGGTTTAAGTATTAGAAAAAACAGTGTTTGTCCATGTCTGATACAGCAGAGTTTAAGTATGTTTAATATGTAAATTATTTCATAATAACATGTAAAAAAGGAGACAGACAGTGTGGCTTTGGATTTTTTTCTTTTCTTTTGGGGGGTACCTTTCTCCTGGACCAGAGGCTGCACGGTCTCTGATGAGCAGAGGAAGCAGCCTTTCCTCCCTGAGTCTTTGCTGTGGAGGAAATCAGGGAGGATGGTGCTATCTTATCTGTGACTGAGGGCTTTAAATGGCCTTCCTCTGATTATTCCGTAGGTCCACCGGAAAGGAGTTTGCCCTGAAGATTATAGACAAAGCCAAATGTTGTGGAAAGGTACAGTATCCATACCTGCTTTGTAAAAGAAACTGAGAAACCGCGGTAAGATGATGGATGATTGTGCTGAAGGCATTGAAGTGAGGATTTGCCAAATCCACAACAGGAATAAACCTGTGAAACTAGTGCAGGAAACATGAGGGAGCTTTTTTTTTTTTCCTGCCATTTTTCAGAAACCTTTATCCTAAAACAGTACATTGTCTTGATCTTGGTGCTCACTATCAAAAAGTATACTAGAAGAGGTCAGTGGAGGTAAAGGGGGACATGTGTAATAGTGTCACCAGTAAAGATTAAAATGTTACATTTTAATCTCTTCTCTAGGAGATGCATGTTTCAAAATAAAACCCAGAACCACACCAAAGGTGTGAGAAGTCTGAGACTCTACGCTCCTTTCAAACTAACAAATTGGCCTTCCTGCTTTAATGACGCTGGCAGATGCACCAGTTTTACATAAAAGGAGACAGAGTTTCAGGTTAGGTAGCAGAGGCAGAGCAGGCTTAGGAATTTTGGGCTAGTTGGTTACTCAGCCTAAACATTGGCCAATCTCTCATGCTCCCTCTGCAAGTTAAATTTATTCAATTGTTCGTGTAATAAGAACCTAGCGGGTGGGGGGTGGGATTCTTAACCTGTCTGCTCTTCGGTTTGCTTGTCTGCAATATACATGAGCATTGTTAGGTAAGTTTACCTAAAATTTGACGTGTGCAAGATACTGTGGTACAAGTAGGGTATTTTAGCATATAAACAAATACCAGTTCTGCAAACTGGAGAGTTTGTGGGGAAGCATATGAGAGAGAAATAAATGATCAGAGAAGACACCATAGAGCAAGAAGCATTTGGGCTGGGCTTCCAGCAGGAAGCAGTGAAAGGATCTCCTGCCTGTGGCCACAGCCTGAGCAAAGGCCCCACACACGGAGAGTATGCTCGGACCTTCTAAGTAGGAGAGCATTGCAAGATCAGCTTTGGGGCCAGATTTATGAAGGCTGTTGAGAAGGCTGTGGTGTTTGTAAATTTAGAATTCTTCTATGTCTAATATGCTAAATAATATTCATTCTAAATGAATATTTATTGAATTCCCACAGTGTCTGAAGCGCTGAGCTTTCTGTTATGGTACTTAGAAGTGGTCCTTCCTTCTCTTCTCACAGCCTTGCATTCATTATCCACGTGTTATGAGCCCAAGCAGGACATAAATCCAAATGAATGTTGTAGTCGTTTCCTAAGGATGTTGGAATAAATTACCACGAACTCAGTGGCTTACCACAACAGAAATTTATTCTCTCACAGCTTGGGAGGCCCTGGGGAGAATCTGCTCCTTGCCTCTGACTGAATGGCTTCTGGTGGTGGATGGTGGTCCTTGGCTTCTGGCCACATCACTTCTACCTCGGCCTCCATCTTCACCTCACTCTCTCCCCTGCATGTTCATTTTTCCTCTTCGGGGTGGGAAACCTCCCTCTGCCTCTTATCTCCTAAGGCCAGCTGCGAGGGCACCCAGCTAATCCAGAGCGATCTCTTGCAGAAACCGTAATCACATCTGTAGATCTTCCCCCCCACCCCCCAAATAAGGCACCATTTACAAGTTCAGGGGCTTGCTTTCTTTGGGGGATGATTATTCAATCCACTACATAGCTCCACCACAGAAATCACAGACGGTGATTTAAACATTTCTCTCTCTGACTGCATCCTCCTCAGCGATACTCAGAGGGCACAGTACCAGCTGTGAAGCCAGTGCCTGTCAGGAGCCATGCACAGTGTTTCCTCACTCAAGCACTTCAGGACTCACTGGGCCGGTTACTGGAGAGCAAGATAAACAAAAGTCTCCAGGACAGCCAGTAGGAGCTGTGCGGGGAGCCAGCACAGAGGGCCATGAGAGCAGCTAAGAGGCGTACCTCACCCGGCAGGGAGGTTGTGTAGAGGAGGTGAGATGTAAGCTGGTCCTGAGGAATAAACAGGAATTCACCAAGATGTGGGGAAAGAACGTTCCAGACGGAGAAAGTCCCTGTGCAAACGCCTAGAGGTCTCAGTGAGAGATGGCACTGGGGATGGAAGTGAGTTGGATGGATTCAGTGGCTGTTGAGAAGGTAGACCTGGTGATGCAGGAGCTGTACTGGAGGGTAAGGGAGGGAGAGTTGAGTGGGGGGGGATTCCTGTCTGCTCTGGACAGCCAGGTTCCTTCAGTGAGACAGGGCACTGGAGGAAAGGACTGTGTGTGTTTTATGGGGCTGGGCAGTGTGGAGACAGGATGATTAGTTTGGTTTGGGAGAGTTGTTTATTCCCTAATCTCCCTCCCTCCCTTCTTCCCTCCTGCTCCTCCTCCTCCTTTTGTCTCTCTATCTATCGCTATCTCTGTCTCTTTTGTATGTTCAAAACCACCACAGACAGAGATAAGGCGGTATCCTTTGCCAAGTTAGCAGTTTTCCTTGTCATTTACTCTCACACAGATCCAGGGCACACTGCCAGGAAATGATTCATATGTAAATTATTTGGAGTCAGAACCATGAATCACTTAGCATAAATAATGGTAGATGGTCGAACAATGTTTAGTTCAGTGCAGTTCAAGGCAAAAGTGGTGTTCCTATTGTATTTAGAAATCTTTTCCTGGAAAATGAAATCTCGAGAGTATTTTTAGGTATTAGAAGCGGAGATACGTTTTGGGTTGCATGAGAAATGGGAAGGTAATATTTGTAGAGATTTTCATGCATTGCTTTTTGTTTTGCTTCTGGCGGTGATTCGTTTAAAAGTAGATTCATAGACAACCACACAGGCGTCGTCAGAGGCTGGGGACAAAGGCTAGCAGCTCCCACATCCCAACAACAGCATTTGCTCTGTGCTTAGAATACCAGCCACTGTCAAGTAGGACACAGGGGTCTGAGGTCACATGTAGTGGTAGAGAAAATATTGCTGCACAATGTAAAATGCAGCACTGCCCGCAGTCCAGGGGAAAGTCCTCCATGGCGTCCCAGGAGCCTTTCTGTTACGCTTTTCATGGGAAAAGACAACTTTGGGGAGGTGCAGTCTCCTTAGGCGGTAGACATCCTTTTTTAACTCCAATTTGAGAGAGTTCTTGGGTCCTGGTGATGGGGATTATTTTACATGCATCACTCTCAATGAGCATCACAAGCAGAGGTAAATTTACAGACTCTTCCAACTTTGGCGGAAATGGGGAGGAGGGAGAACTGAAGTGATACGTCCATTTAGGTTTTTTTAAAAAATGCCTCTTTTACTACAGTGGTAGCGACTGCTGTCCCGGCTTCGCAGAGAGGGGAATGGATTCATTTTCTCCCCTTTGTGTTCAAGGAAGTGCAGCTCACTCTGCTCCCAGCGCTGGGCACAGGATGCGGCCCTCCCTGCCCTGCTCGCTAAGGGCACAGGTGTTCCTTCCTGCTCCACGCCTGGTGTGGGTCTGCCTGACTGCCCCGTTCACTATGATGCAACCTCTCGTTCCTGTCTTTTCGAGCAATTAAATGTGTACAGCTGTGCAGCTAGCATTTCATTTTTGAAAAATTCCAACTTGACGTTGTCCAAAGCAATCTCCTTTGAAAGGTGATGCTGTGTAACACAGGAAGTGTGGGCTTGGATGTCAGGAACCTGGGGTTTGCATTCTGCCCCAAAGCACTGTCCTAAAGGATGAAGGGTGAGGATGTTGCACAAGCACCCTGTACAGCGATGGACAAACGGTGACTGGACTCCTGGTCAGCATTGGTTCTTTTCTCTCCCCTGCCTCTGGTTAGCATTTGCACCGTCATTGGCCAGTGTTTACCTGGACAAGCACAGGGCCATTCCACGCTCAAGAAACACAGCCTTTGCCCTGACCGGTTTGGCTCAGTGGATAGAGCATCAGCCTGCGGACTGAAGGGTCCCAAGTTTGATTCCGGTCAAGGGCATGTACCTTGGTTGCGGGCACATCCCCAGTGGGAGGTGTGCGGGAGGCAGCTGATCGATGTTTCTCTCTCATCAATGTTTCTAACTCTCTATCCCTTTCCTTTCATCTCTGTGAAAAATCAATAAAATATATTTTAAAAAAGGGGGGAAAAAACAAAAAAAACACAGCCCACCCTGTGCCGGCGCTTGCAACGGACTTTCTCTGTGTATTACTTATTGTTAATGTTTATACTTCCAACTATTGTCAGAAAAGCATTTGAGATGGCTTACAGTGAAAACACATGTTCACATGGATGCATGAAGATAAGAGAGGAACCATAAATAGTATCCTGAACTAGAGATAAGATAATTGTGTTCCCACTGCAGTGGAACACTAAATTTAGTTCTGGAATTCATGATAGCAGAGGCACAGTGTAAGGAACACACACACATGGACATATACACGCATGTATTTAGGTAGCAAATGGTGTCTATAGAATGTGTCAGAGGGCAGCTTGTTGTGAACACAGAGTGTACCCCAAATTCAAGACAATTCAAGACAGTTAACGAGGACCGACGGGTGTGACGTTATTGAGAGGTTTCATGTCTCATGATAAAACAGAGCAGCAGTTCATGACCCATCGTTGCGTGTGGAGAATAACTCCTTCATGCCGGGAGTAAACTTGTTGCAGGGCAGAGCCCAGTACGTGACCCCCCAGGACTGCCCATCGGGTGGAATTTCCAGAGGAGAAGTGAGTAGGGTTAAAATCAGAATCATGGTCCCCGTGAGCACGTATGTGTCCTGGATTCTGAAATACAGGAGCATCAGGAGCATCCTCTGGTGAACGGAACATTAATGCCCACGTCCTGTGCCACGCGCATGCCGCTTCCTCTTATGCCCAGCCATTTCCCAGGGAACGGGGGTTAAAACGTGGCTCCCGCTGGAGTACAAGCACAGTGCCGCGTGCCTGCACTTTAATAGCGGCACAGCCCCCTGAGGCGTTGGAGGCCCTGAAGAGACAGGAAGGCCGTCTGTTGTTATGTGTCAGGGAGGCCTCACTGAGCCCTGCTGAGGGCTGTTTTGAAGGGTGCCTGTTCTATCTGTTAGTGACCCTGAGATGTCACACTGACCTGTCCCGGTGGGAACCAGCGAGGGGAGGGTTTGGTGTCTCTGCACCAAGGGAGCTGCTTCCCTGAGCACCAGCCCTACAGACAGGTGTCCTTCGGGGCACACAGGCAGGG
>NW_006295491.1:3524735-3527107 GCF_000327345.1 Myotis davidii | reverse complement strand
TCTGTGTCCGCTCACCCCCCCCCCCCCCCCCCGTTTGACAGGAGCACCTGATCGAAAATGAGGTGTCCATCCTGCGCCAGGTGAAGCACCCGAACATCATCATGCTGGTGGAGGAGATGGAAACAGCCACCGAGCTCTTCCTGGTGATGGAATTGGTTAAGGTACGAGGGGGAGAGCTTTCAAGAGGTTTCCCTGGTGCCAGGTCCCAAGACTTAACCGTATTCTTGAAGGACCTAATCAGAAACGTGGTTTGCTACCTTGACGCTTTATTCATAATGGTCCATTTTCGTAGCATTTAAAAAAAATCCACTCCAGGCCGATGACCTTCTTTGTTACCTTCCTGGGATTGCCACTGTTGATATTTTGGTCTGTTCTTTCGTGTTCTTCAGGGTGGAGACCTCTTTGATGCAATTACCTCTTCAACCAAGTACACCGAGCGGGATGGCAGTGCCATGGTGTACAACCTGGCCAACGCCCTCAGGTACCTGCACAGCCTCAGCATCGTGCACAGGGACATCAAGCCAGAGAACCTCTTGGTACGTCGCCGCGGCTTTTTCTGTCCCACCTCATGTTTCTCTTCCTTTAAAATGACCATAATCACATGCAAACAGTGACATTTGAGAGTCTATGACCAGTCCTGCAACAAGGGGTCGAGAGAGTTTAAATTTCAAAAATCAGTCTGACGCAAGCCAGTCACCGCCAAATATTAGTGCATTTCTTCAGCTGAACTGCATTGCTGCATGTATGGTTTACCAGACATTAGATAATGTGCTTTCACTTCCGTTTTGTTGACAGTACTGACTGAAGAAAGGTGAACAGGAAAATTCTTCTGAGACAAAATAGTCTGAAGAATAAATGGGCAACAGAATGAGAGCATGAGGGTTCATTTATGGGCGGGACAGAACTTTGGACAGCTAGTCCATTCATCTCAGCTTCACAAATACAGAAATTGAGACCCAGAGATGCTAGTTTTTCTTGCTGAAAAGTCTCATTTGTCCCATTGTTCTACAAAACTGTGTAATGTGGTGCTCACAGTGCTTCTTTAAAAAAAAAAAATTATTGATTTCAGAGAGGGAGAGGGAGAGAGAGAGAGAAACATCAGTGATGAGAGCGAATCATTGAGCAGTTGCCTCCTGCATGCCCCCTACTGGCAAATGAGCCCACAACCCCGGCATGTGCCCTAAGTGGGAATTGAACCGTGACCTCCTGGTTCATAGGTCCATGCTCAACCACTGAGCCACACTGGCTGGGCTCAAAGTGCTTCTTAATCTGGTCCTAGTTTACCTTTCCAGTCTTCTTTCTGTTACCAGCCCTTCCCCACCCATCAAGCCACCTCTAACACACCTTCCTGATGGCTTTACTAACTGAGCAAAGCTTGCTGGTGGGGCCCATCCTTGTGTCTACATTGCAGAGAAATTTTAGAGAGACTGACTGGGGAGTTGTACACACACACACATACACACACACACGCACACAAACATACACAAGACTGTTGGTTTATCTAGTTCTACCTTTCAGGGCTGAGCTGTCATCATCATTACTGTTTGGGAGGTGAGGTTACCTGAATATTCTAGATCATGTTAATCTCAGTGAAGGCTTCCCCATCCCCTGTAGTTAGTTAAAACTGATTTTATCAATAGCGTTACTAGTATACCTCACCTGCTTATGTCCATACTGGTCTCTGCGCTTCCCTGTCTCCCAGCAGTGTGACAAACACACTGATCTTGTGAGACGGAGCCAAAGGCACGACTTCTTTGGCCTCAGCTCTGGGCAGAGTCAGTGGTGGCCACCTCTGGTTTCTGCTGCACTTGCCATGACACGTCGATTTTATCATCTACTCCAGGGGTCCTCAAACTACGGCCCGCGGGCCACATGCAGCCCGCTGAAAACATTTATCCGGCCTGCCTGGTGTATTTGCCGCCACTGTGTGCATAGGAATTTGTTCATAGTTTTTTTTTTAAACTATAGTCCGGCCCTCCAACGGTCTGAGGGACAGTGAACTGGCCCCCTGTTTAAAAAGTTTGAGGGCCCCTGATCTACTCTGTCTCCTATTCTAGATCATAAGCACCAGTGGGGGCAAGGTTTGTGTCTCAGTTATCCTAGTGTCTCCGGGCCTTGAACAGTGGATGTGCAGGAAATATTTGGAGATTGGCTGACGGTCACTCGGCTAGCTAGCTGCTGGCGCTGGGGCACGCATCTTTACAGCCCGAGTCATGCTGGCACCACGCAAATAATCACTGGAAGGAATGTGCATGGATGGGCAGGCGTTGAGGCCATGCTGGGGGCTTCCTGCCCGTCCACAGTGTGTTTTCCCCGTAGGGTAACACCTTTTGATGACTTCTGAACGCCCATTTGAAAGCTTGTGATTTTTT
>NW_006295491.1:3515574-3524707 GCF_000327345.1 Myotis davidii | reverse complement strand
TTCCTGCTGGGAGAGAACTGCGTTTTATCTCTGTATGTTCCTATTAGGGAAATAAATATCCTTGCTCGGTAAAATCAGATGCAGTGTGATTCAGTTTTAGGAACTTGGAGGAGGAACGGAGGCCGCATTGTAACTGGGCCTCGGGTTGGAGGCAAGGACATGGTGTGCTCTCCTCCAAACAGGCGTCTTGCCCACGGTGGCCTTGCGGTGCCTGGCAGGCCCAGGCTCCCCCCCGCCGTCTGGCTGGGTTTGCCTAAGGGCTTTGCCGGCAGAGGTGACAGGACGGTCCCCGAGTGTGGCCAGACACAGATGCTGTAGTGTTAGTGGGGACACCCCCTTGATCTCTCCCAGCCGTTCGTGCCCCTTCACCCCAGTGCTGCAGTTATCGACGTTGTTCCCTGTGGACAAAGGAGCCACAGGTCCCCGCGAACCATTGGCTGCTGTGGAGCCAGCCCCGACTGCAGCTCTGGGCCCCGCAGGAGGCTGCCCGAGGCATTAGTGACCTTCCTGTGGACCTGCGTGTCCATCACCCAGCTCCCTGAGTCCATGCTCGCCTCTCCTTTCTTCTCTTTTCCGCTCACAATTTTTAATGCACGGACAGTCTCAGAACGTGAAAGCGTCTTATGCATCAGGGGAAGATGCTGTGACGGGGAGTGATGTCTCGCACGGCGTGCCCCTGAATGTCATCAGGACATTGGAATCAAGCTCCTCATCCGTGTAGCTGGGCCCCGCTGTGTGCCCACCCTTCTCCACCTGCACCAGCCCCCTTGTGCTGCTCAGAAGGGAGGAGAAAGAAAAGGTGACAAAACCAATGTCTGGATGAAGCCAGTGTGTGAAATGGGAAGAAGGGCCGTGGGCCAGCCTCCGGACACCCCTGGCTGCGCATGTCTGAGTAACACACGTGCCTTTGAAATCCCAACCAGACCCTCAGCAGCGTCTAGATCAGGGGTGGGCAAACTTTTTGACTCGAGGGCCATGATGGGTTCTTAAACTGGACCGGAGGGCCGGAACAAAAGCATGGATGGAGTGTTTGTGTGAACTAATATAAATTCAAAGTAAACATCATTCCATAAAAGGGTACGGTCTTTTTTTTCAATAGTTTTATTCATTTCAAACGGGCCGGATCTGGCCCGCTGGCCGTATTTTGCCCACGGCTGGTCTAGATTCAGCCCGCAGGTGGGACGTGCCTATGGCGCTGAAAGTAAACACAGTGTCTGCCAGCCTCTTCCTGCTCTAGGACCAAGTTCCGTTTTTAAACACCAGAGCAGACATCTGATTTGCATCCCCTTCTCTGGCAGCGGTGCCGGTGCCGTAATTTAAACCCTGCCTTCGGGGGTGCGTGGCCGCCGTGTCAGGGAGCGCAGCGGTGGCCCTTGCCGGGGTGAGTTACGGCCTGGCGGTGCCCTGTCAGAGTTAACTGTGCGGCCGTGATAAATCCCGCTCTCCAGGAGTTCCGGGGACGGGAGAGCAGAGGGCTGGTTTCTCACATTTGAAGTCCGTCTAAATCATCCCGTTGACATTTTATTTAGAGAACATGCGGCGTTTGCTGCATATGTGGGATCTGCATTCCTCACATTTTTTATGTTTGCATTCCGAGAGCCGCTTTTCACAGGCGTCTCCTCCCGTGGCCGGGCACAGGAACGCCGCGGGGCCAAGGCGTGCACAGCGGGGTCTGTCTGAATGCACCCGAGTCCCTGCGTGTGTGTGTGGGGCTCTGCCAGGCCTGCGGCTCCTCAGAGCAGACTGCCCCCGGACGGCAGGGGTATTGGTTGGATAACGTGCACTGGGCTGTCCACTGCTCACGAGAGTGACCTGTGCCTCAGTTTCCTCATCTGTGAAATGGAGGCAATGGTTCTCTTCCTAAGGGTCCCGCGGGTGGTGACGGCAGTCCAGGGAGAATATAGAAATCTCCCCGCGAGAATGCGGGCGCCCGGGGAGAACTGAGCTCTGCCAGACAGAACGTCTGGAGCCCAGGCACTCGCCTCCTTCTCCAGCTCACACGGGTCATGCAGACCCGGGAGGGGGTGTGCGAAGCAGCCTCTTAAGGCAGTGCTGTAGGTGTGCGTGCGTGTGCAGGTGGGCGTGCGTATAGACTGATGATAGATAAGTGTTTCCTGCTCTGAAGAGAGTCTCCAGCGGAGATTTGAAATGTACTCAAATTGTCTTTCACACACTTGCCTCTGTGTCTAGCCCTGGGGAGAGATGACTTAGATAAAATATTATTATTTCAGGCTCGTCTGCCCCTGATGACGCTTCCCTTTTGATGTTTGGCCAAGAAGCACCACTTGCTCAGACATAACTCCGCGGTTATGGACTGTTAGCCCCTTTCTAGTTCTGCTCCCGCCTCTGACTGACTGGGAATTCCTTACAGGGGCTGTGAAAAACGGGGCTTCTGGGACTCCTGAGGGTCTGACAACAACCCTGGAGGACCCCTAGGCGTCCCTAAATTGAATGTCTAAAATAAACACTATTTTTCAAAAACGTAGGTAATGAGTGTATTTTAAAGTTATAAAAACAAAATAACAATGACATTAATGAAACTTTTTTTTAAAAAAAAACACAACTCTCATGATGCATTTAGAATTATAATGTTGCTTATAATGTTCTTATCACTGCCATTACTTCGGGAATTTCTTCCTGACGTCTGGGTTTTGGTAAATGCGTCATAAATTCTGGCTGTAATTTTCTCCACCCGCGTGTTCTCGCCCGTGTTTACATTAGGCATAATGGATGGACGGGCGGCTAGGACGGCAGCAGGACTGAGCCTGGGTTCTGTTGCTTCAGGCTAAACCATTAGGAGCTTTGAATACGGTCCTGCTGAGTCGGGGTGACTTGGGATGATGAATGTCTGTGAGGGGCTCCAGGCCTCACGGCTACCCCTGTGAAACTTGAACGTCCTAAAGTTGTGTGCTGGGTGTGTGTGTGGGACATCAACGTGGAGGCAGTTATCAAAACCGGGAGGAAAACAGTCTTCTCAAACTCAGGAGGACATCCCTTGGGAAGACGGCATTTTGGGGTCACCCTTGATGAAATGCCTGTAAAGATTAGGGGGTCATTAAGGTGGGGGCGCCTGAGGCCCTTGATGTGTTTTATTGATGGCTGTATAAATCACTCGCCTCTTTAAGCATCGGACTAATGGATGATGTTGTTAACATGCTTATCTTGAAAAAACATAATTTTCTAAATGTTTCACTCCTCTCATAAGTAGTAATTTAGGTGAAAACCTGGTCAGCTTATAGTAAAATATGAGGGAAAGCAAACGATAAAGTATAAAAATGGAGGAAGATGTTACATAAGTCCAGATGAGGCCTTTGCAGATAGTCTCTGAAATTCAGGCTTTTCAAAATGGACATCCAAGAGACAAATAGAGAGCACGTTACAGGTTATAGTCAGACCTGTATTATGCTCCCACACACACTGGATTGCTTCCAGATCCATCCATGTAAGGTTGTAACCTCCAGACTGTGGTCCCATAAGGAAAATCTGCCAAAATATATAATTTTTTTCGAAATTATGGAACCAATGCATGTTCATTGGAAACTACTGAAAAGTAAAAGGGAGGAAGTTCAAGTAATCCTCAGTGTTAGCACCTAGAGGCAACTAAGCATCTTGGTGTGTTATATTACATATAGATATATAATGTTGAATATTCCTTTTTATGTTATATAATGTGAGTGTGTCCATATGATTAATACTTATTGAAATGTGCTTATTAGTGACAGTATAATATTTTATTGCAGGGATGTACCATGTCTTATGTTGCTTCCAGTTTTTTTAAAAGATAGATAAAAGTCTGAGATTGATGCCCTGGTATATAACCTCAGGGTACATCTCTGTTCCCTCAGGGTTGGTTCTGAGAAGTAGGTTTCCTGGATCAGAGGTTATAAATGATGTTAAGAAATGTACACGTTGCTGAAAGGCTGTCTAGAAAAGTTGCTCCATTTTAAACAAAAACATTGACATCTCAGCAACATTGTTAGACCTTTTCCAATATCATGGTTTCTGATCTAACCAGCCAGACCTTCCAGGCGAGGGAAGGAACATTCACAGAGCCCTGATCCAAGCCTGCTCTCATTTTATCTTCACACCAATCCCGTATCAACCTATTTCACAGATAAGGGGATATGCTCAGAGAGGGTGAGTGACCCTCAAAGGTCACACAGCCAAAAAATGAGGGGAGTGCTTGGTGATTCACGTTCAAGCTGTCTGATTCCAACGTTCATTTTCTGTCTAAACTTCCAAGGTTCCCCCCACGTAATGTTTATATTCACCACTGACTCTGCCGAGAACAAGTCCTAATTTTATTTTCTACACGAAACATGCAAGTCTCTTAGAGAACACCTCGTGCTTTAGGGGCACTTAATGAACGTGTTTCCGAGACTCTCGAGCACCTCACTCTGGGAAGCACGCGGTGCAGGCCAGGGTTTCGCTTCCAGGCTAAGAGGTCTCTCCAGCCACGTCAGGCGAGCATCCCTTGCTGCTGTGTGAGCATGCACACGTGTTCAGTAAGCTCCTAGGGAAGGCACTTTTTTTTGCAGAGGTAGGAAATATCTTTTTCAAATTCCGCACAATCATGCAAAAATCTCTCCAGAGCAACCTTCGGGCTTCAAAGCATCAAAGATAGATAATAGTGTTAACTGTAACAAGCAGAGATTTCTTTTGAGTTTATTGGTCAACGTATCTGCCATTTCTACCTCATTCCGAAGCCCCTCTTGGAATCATGGAGACCAAAAACAATGCCTGACAATCGGCCGTTCTCTGTTCCAGGTGTGTGAGTATCCCGACGGGACCAAGTCTTTGAAGCTGGGCGACTTCGGGCTGGCCACCGTGGTGGAAGGGCCCCTGTACACCGTCTGTGGCACACCAACCTACGTGGCTCCAGAAATCATTGCAGAAACCGGGTGAGACCCCTGGTGGTTTGGGCTGTGCCCTTCTTTGGGGAAAGGTATGTTTTGGGCATCCTCCTGTGTTTCCACGTGACTCCCGAGAAGGTGGAGGGAGGGAGAGACGGCTTACCTGCACCATGACTCTGATCTTGGGAACTTAAGTTTGTGCTTTTACGTTCAAGAGCCCTGGGCCTGGGCCAGGACTTTTGTTCCCAGGCTGGTCATGGGAACATGGCAGTGTCCCCAAGGTTGTAATTAGGACTGGGAGAAAAGCAGATGCCTTTGCCCAAAGGGCAGTGAATTCCTCTACATGAAATGGACAGTTTGATACTGAAAAGGCACCCCCCGCTTTTTTTTTTTTCACAAAGGCAAGTACTCGGGTAATGTGGAGGGTTCTGGGGGTAATATCGTTATTTCTCCCCCTTCCACCCACTTTGTTTCCCTAGCTATGGCCTGAAGGTGGACATTTGGGCAGCAGGCGTGATCACGTACATACTTCTCTGCGGATTCCCGCCGTTCCGAAGGTCAGCACAACATTTGAATTGTACTCGTAAACCCTCTCCCTGGATCAGGGAGCAGATGTTACTCCTGGCAGTCAGGACCAGAGCTGGTCAGTGACAATGCCAGCTAAAACGTATAGAGACCTGCCTTTCACTCTTTATCTTATTCTACAGCCTGTTCATGTGTATCCCTTGACCACACCTCTGATGTGAGGCCAGGGCCTTTGCTGTGTATGAGTTTCTCATGGTCATTCTTCTGTAAACCACACCCACCGTCCAGTGTCTGCAGTTTCCATTCTCAGTTATTTTCAAGGGGAGTGAGATTTAAAGATCCTGCGAAGCAATCTGATCCTTCTAGGAAAGCCTTTTTCCAGTTTTTAATAGTTGCCTCTCCTACTTAACTTGGGAACAGCTTTTTGACCACTCATTTTCCAAAGCATTCAACCTAGTTCTTACCGAAAAGAGAACTTACAACATTCATTGTATCCACTCACATAATACTCAGTGGAGTAGAATTACAGACACTTTCTGCATAAATAGGCCTGGGAACAAAGGGATTGAGTCCTTGGTAACCATGCCCCTGGGAGCAGAGGGGGCCACATGCGGATCAGGGTGTGTCACGGAGGGCACGGCACACTTGTTACTCAGCCGTGAGTGTGCACAGGTTTGACATGGGGCTTCACCCTCAGCACTTCTTTTGATCAGTTCCGTCTCCTTCGTTGGAGTGACTTTGAAGCAGAAGTTCACCTATTGAGGCACATTTGATTTTCTTCTGGGCTTTCTCGAGCGCTCTTTTCATTTTTATCTCTTCTTTTGCTCACTTTGCAACTGTTTGTTGAGTAGCTGCTGTGTGCTACGAGCTATTCTAAATGTCAGGAATCAAATGGCGAACACAACGTGTCCTCTGAGGTCATGGTATGGACAGTGTGGTGTTAGGTCTGAAGGTGAAAAACAGGCTTGTTTCATCACCACACCCAACCATTGTATTATGAAAGATTTCAAACATCCAGAAGAGTTGAAAGTTTTATCTTTTTGAAATGATCGATGTTCAGCTGAGTTGACCGTTTTTACGGACACTACCGCGAACGTGGGAGTGACACACAGGTGTCAACCTCTCCTTTTGAGAGTCTCAAGGGTAAAGACACACATCGCAAGAATATGGATCAAGAAAAGTAAACGGGACGTTGGGGTATGCTCAGCGGAGGGCTGGGAATCACAAACATTCAGTGAAAGGTGCAGAAGTGAGTGGGGCCTTGTCCTCGTGGCGTGGGTTCCGTGTCTACAGGTGGAAAGCCTTCTGCCTGGCCATCGGCGTTGTGGTCTTCCATCAAAGACGTTGCCCAGGTGATTGCACAGACTGTATGATTATTGCACACATCACTTAACATTTTCTAAATAACAAATGACTCCTACAGTTTGGGCTGTCAGTTCTGTGCATCAGTTAGGCGGGCCTTCCGGTCTGGTCTGGGCTGGCTCAGTGGGGGTTTGATGGTCCAGTGTGGCCTCACTCACGTGCCTGCCAGTTGACTCAGCATCAGCGGGGACAACCGATATGACCTGGCCGTGTGCCTTTCAGCCTCCAGTGGGCTAGCCTGGGTTTCCCATCACAGTGGATTCAGGACTCCCCAAAGCAGCTAGAAGAGGGCCTGAGTGCTTTTCAAGTCTCCGCTTGCTTCACATTTGCTGATTGATGTCCTGTTGACCAACTGAAGTCAAACAGCCAAGCCTCGAGTAAGTGTGGGTGAAGATTACCCAGACTTACAGGGAAGGGAATCATTTGTGGCCATTTTTTCAATCACGCGGTGCCCTGGCTGGCTTCAGCAATGACCAGTTTTGGGAACTAGTAAAGCGTAGAGGGTAGTGTGTTATGCTAGCTGTTGATCTTGGGGCCAGTTACAGCGTAATTCCCCTCTGTGATGGTGCACCCAAGTGGAGACCAATCGGAAAAGGGTATCAGGGAGGGATCAGTGTTAGAGGAAGGTGTGCTCACAACTCCCTCTAGTGTTTCCACTTGTCAGTGCAGCTGGGAGTTTTTTCCTTTGACTTTGCTTTTTTACTTTTTAACAAAAGTGAGGCTCACATTAAACAAAAGTATGTGCTTATTGTGACTTGATACCCAGTGGACAGTAGCTTCTTTGTTGGATCTGGAGTTAAGGCTGGCTAATCAAAGGCAGTAAAGCTACTGCCCTTAAACATTCTACTCAGAAGCTGGTCCCACAGCTCCAGGCAGCTTACTTAGGAAATTTACAAAAATGCTTCCCATCTTTCCTATGCTGTGATGAGAGGGAATCTGTAATATTAAGTGCTTGTTACAGAGGCATCTTCACGGCACAGAGACCTGGAGAGACCCCAGGACCGCATAGGGAGCACAGTATGGAAATGGTCCTGTAAATCGTGATAAAGGGCCTGGTATGAAACAGATTGCATAACTTTGTACCTAAAATGAAAGTCCTTCAAACAGATATTTCAAAACATTGTCTTTGTTTTATACCCAAAGTAATTTTAACCCAAAGCCTTTTAACTGAAATTGTTACGTGGGGTTTACAGTTTCCGCCTCTTTAGCTCTGGTGTGTCTCACTCTTCTTTTTCCAGGCTTTGGTCTTAGGCTGACATGACTTCTTCCTTCCATCTTCTCAACCCCAGGATATTGGTTTTCTAGAGGCAACCGACAGTTTAGTTATTGCCTAAGCAAGTCTGTGTTAGGGGCACTGACAAAGAGGAGTATTTGCATGACTAGATTGAGACTTTTTTGTTTTGTTTGTTTCTCTTAAAAACAGGCACAGCCCATAGACGAAATGTTTGGGCATCACGTGTAGAATAGCTCACCCAGGTTCTCAGGTTACCTAGCCTGGCCTTGACGTTGCCTTGACTCATCACTGAAGAGAGAGAATGGACGCAAATTCTTTCGTTGTTTTCGAGGTTTTTCTTAATGCACATTTTTAGGCGTAGAGCACCTTGATTCTGGGCTGTCTTGTTTTAGGATAAGTGCCCCCAAGCATCTTAGCCAGATTGTGGCGTATACATGTGGTAATAAATCCAGTGTCGATTCGGAGTGGCTTTTCTTCTGTGACTACTAGAAGAATAAATGATCGTTCGCTTTCTGTTCTTTTAGTGAGGGAAGCCTGAGCCGCTTGCGGTTCACAGCATGGATGCTTGGGGTGAATCCTAATTGCCAGGACATTCCGTGGTTCTGTTTGTTGACTCAGGCTATGTTTGCCAAGAACCGGAATGAATGCTGCAGACTCACTTCCAACTTCTTAGCTGTTTATTAACAAAATAAGAGCCATATGTATTAACAGAATATAAGTCACTTGAGATTCCAGGGAAAAAAAAGAAAAAGGGAGATGACTGGAGCCATAGGGATGGAGGGGTTGATTCTGGAAAGAGGTGATTTATTTTATAGCTTCTACTACTGTCTCTTGGCGTCCCCTGGTTTTCTAAAGGTTTTCGTAGAACCTCATTATGTTTTAGGTGCATCCTTCACGTATTTTGAAGGCCAGTTGAGCCTAGTGCAGTCAGTAAGGAAATAAGTGAAAGGGAAAGAAAATGTTTAGACATCTAGAAAAAAACACTTTGCCCTGGCCAGTGTGGCTCAATTGATTGGGCATCATCTCGTGCACTGAAAGGTTGCTGGTTCGATTCCTGATAAAGGCTCATTCCCTGGGTTTCAGGCTCAATCCCTAGTGGGGGGCTTGTAGGAGGCAGCCAATTTATATCTCCCTCTCATATAGATGTCTCCCTCTCCCT
>NW_006295491.1:3513504-3515550 GCF_000327345.1 Myotis davidii | reverse complement strand
ATCAATGGCTCTTTCTCATCAATGTTTCTATCTCTCTCTCCCTTCCTCTCTGAAATCAATAAAAAATATATTTAAATAAAAACACAAACAAACAACAAAACAACAGACACATAGAAGCAGTTTGTCCACACTTTTCAGGGGAGCGGTGGGGCTCTCTGGCCTTGCCCGGTTTTCAGGCTACGTGAGCTTCTCAGTGAGTCTGTTGACCCAGACTCCGTGGCCCGCAGCTGTGCATTGAACTGGGCTTGGGTAGAGGTCATGGATATTTGCAAATCGCAAAGACGCCACTCTTTTTCATAGAACAAGAATGAAATAGCCACATCGTCTCACCGCCCCGGAGTCCGACTCTGGGCACTGTCCTAAACTGCCTGTGTCTAAGGACAGCACACTGTGCCTGCCCGCTCTGGCCTGTGAGCCCCCCGAGCACCAGGCTGCGGGGTCGTGTCGGGAATCTAAGAAATGCTGGACACTGGCCAGGTGGACTGGACTCCACCTCTGGGTTGTGATCTTGACTCCAACAGTCCATGCTGAGTTTTCTGCTGGGACCTGGTAATGACCCTGGAAGGCAAGGACGTTGTTCTCCCTCTGGCCTTGGATGAGCCCATTAGGCGAGGGGCTCTGTGGCTGTGCAGGAGCAGGTTCCTGGGGGTGGGGGCGGGGCATCCGCTTGCTGCATTTTCCCCAGCGCTTTCTGTCACAAGTCATCACGTATTTGTTAGGCACCAGCCAGTGCACCGTTAAGGTTGTGACCGGGAGGCACAGGTGGGGCGAGGGGAGCTCGTTTCAACCTGTGCGGTTCTCGTTGATGTCCTCCAGGGGCTCTTCCCTCCGGACTGAGCTTACCTGAACGTCGGGCTCCCATGGGGAGCCAATTAGGTCCTCGCTGTTCAACCCCGACTCTGACCTCTGGAGGACTCTTTCACGTGTTGGCCGCTTCACTCACCTTTGGCTGTTGGGTTGGAAGAGGGGAAAGAGGAAGGGCAAGGGGATCTGGCTCAGCATCGCTGCGTTTCCACTCTTCCTGCCGTGAGCAATGCAGTGAGGCAGACGCTGAGGTGCCTTTTGTTCCTGGAATGAGGATTTATGTGATTCGTGGATCCTGTGTTTTCCTGTTTTTGTGTTGTTTTTTTGTTAAAATATATCTTTATTGATTTCAGAGAGGAAGGGAGAGGCGGAGAGATTGGAAGTGTTCTCAAGCTCACTGTTTACATCTAAAGGGAAAAGTGTGTCATCACACATGCAGTGGAGATAGGACATGCCCGAGGCTGGACTCCTCTCCCTACTCTTCTCTTGAGTGTTTTGTTGGAAACTCTGTGGTGACCTTGGCTCTGCTTCCGTTTCTTTTTTGCCAACAGCGAGAACAATCTTCAGGAAGACCTCTTTGACCAGATCCTGGCCGGGAAGCTCGAGTTCCCAGCCCCCTACTGGGATAACATCACGGACTCCGCAAAGGTACGCTCCAGGCCTGTCTGTGGGCTCGTCATGTCCAAGAGCATTTCTGTGTTTCCACTCTTCCTGCCGTGAGCAATGCAGTGAGGCAGACGCTGAGGTGCCTTTTGTTCCTGGAATGAGGATTTATGTGATTCGTGGATCCTGTGTTTTCCTGTTTTTGTGTTGTTTTTTTGTTAAAATATATCTTTACTGATTTCAGAGAGGAAGGGAGAGGCGGAGAGAGATAGAAACATCAGTGATGAGAGAGAATCATTGATTGGCTGCCTCCTGCATATCCTCTACTGGGGATCAAGCCCGCAACCCGGGCATGTGCCCTTGACTGGAATCGAACCTGGGACCCTTCAGTCCGCAGGCTGACGCTCTATCCACTGAGTCAGCCAGCTAAGGCTTTCTTGTCTTTTTTATTGTGGCAAAATATACATAACAAAGTGGATCATTTTAACTGTTTTAAGTATATAGGTCCGTGGCATGAAGCACATTTCCAAAGTTTTGTGCAACCACCATCCATCTCCAAGCCTCCTTCCTCTCCCCAAGCTGAGCTGTGCCCACTCTGCACCTTTCTTGAGTCTTTGTGGGTCTCTCCCCTCTCCCTCC
>NW_006295491.1:3509714-3513371 GCF_000327345.1 Myotis davidii | reverse complement strand
AGTGTTCTCAAGCTCACTGTTTACATCTAAAGGGAAAAGTGTGTCATCACACATGCAGTGGAGATAGGACATGCCCGAGGCTGGACTCCTCTCCCTACCCTTCTCGTGAGTGTTTTGTTGGAAACTCTGTGGTGACCTTGGCTCTGCTTCCGTTTCTTTTTTGCCAACAGCGAGAACAATCTTCAGGAAGACCTCTTCGACCAGATCCTGGCCGGGAAGCTCGAGTTCCCAGCACCCTACTGGGATAACATCACGGACTCCGCAAAGGTACGCTCCAGGCCTGTCTGTGGGCTCGTCATGTCCAAGGGTCCTCAGCCCATGTGGGGCTTGTAGGAGGCAGACAATTTATATCTCCCTCCTATATAGATATTTCTCTCTCTCCTCCCCCACTCCATTCTCATCATTGATGTTTCTCCCTTTCTCTCTTTCTCTCTTCATTCTCATCATTGATGTTTCTATCTCTCCCTTCCTCTCTGAAATTAATAAGAAATATATTTAAAAAACTAGCTCCAAGTCTGTTCTTGACTTTGAACCATGGTTCTTCTCAAGTTCATTCCATAGTATCGTCTCGGACACGGTTAACCAGGTTCTGGAAGCTGGCCTGGCTCTCCTCCCAGCGGGCGTCCGCCATCCTCCTTTGCTCCTTTATGTCCTAAACATTTGTTCATTTATTCAAAAAATACGCACTATGCACCAGCAGAACATGGGGGTACATTCGTGAGACAGACTGAATTGCCAGAAGGAATAGCAGCGCAGTGTTACATTGTGGAAGGGTGGCAATGACCAGAGCTCTTCGGGGAGAACATCTGGGTGTAAGGTGGGCCCAGGAGAAACTTTCCTCTCACGCTGCCCGAGTGAGGCAGCTGTGCCTGCGGACCCGCCTGGCGGGCGCTGGGAGTGGAGGCAATAATAGCTCTTCAGCTCAAATGTCTGAGCAGTGTGCTGGCTGTTCCTTGAAGTACTTGGTGCAAACTCCGATTTCTGTATTTACGCTGGAATTGTCGCCCTTTGGTCACTCACCTCTGTTGCCTTCTTCATTTCTTTCCAGGAATTAATCAGCCAGATGCTTCAGGTCAACGTCGAAGCGCGGTGTACTGCAGGACAAATCCTGAGCCACCCCTGGGTGTCGGTAGGTACCCGCATTCCCGGGAGTGACCTCACCTGCGCGTCGCGTGGCTGACGGCGTGCTTCCTCGCCACGGCTCTTGCACGGGCGAAGCTCTGCACCCACTTCCATGGCAGGTAGATGCCTGTTCTCTCCGTGGAGGGCTCCTCTGGAGCAGTTGGCACCAGGGTCTTCGATCCTGCTCTGTGTGTGGCCCGGGAAGCCACCGTCACTTTCTCCGCCTCAGTTCCCAGCACTGCAGAAGGAAGGGGTTGGCTGGGCTGTCCTCTAAGGAGCCTTTCAGCTTTGCCTTCTGTGGCTCTTAGGGCTCAGGGTTTTCAGGATTTGGCCAGAGAGGAGCATGTTTCAGACCCTGATCCCTCTGTCTCCAGGATCATGGCCACAGGAGCCCCGACATGTGTGGGGAGTGAGGCACAGCCCGTTCCAGAGCCGGGCGGGCGGAGGGTGTGTCCTGTTGACTAGGGTTCTTTGGACTTAGGCGGTGCCTATGGGTTTAGGGCAAACAGGGTCCTGTGAACAGTGACCCTGGGAAGTCGGCGCCCCCTAGCTCGGGAGGCCCCCAGAGCGTGAGGGTAATTAACTCTGCCAGGACCTCAGGAGCCCGGTGGATGGTGTGGGTCTCTCTGAGGGCCCAGAGCTGCAGAGTAACAGGGTCATTGTTCATAGGTCGTGGTTCCCCTGACCTCGTGGCTAAGATGGGCCATTTGGAAGAGACGGTGGTGGTGGTGGTGGGTGGTGTGTGCCTGCCTGTTAAGGAATAGACAAGGGAGCCCTGAAAATCCAAACCACTGTATTCCATTCCTTTCTGTAGGATGACGCCTCCCAGGAGAATAATATGCAGGCTGAAGTGACAGGTAAACTAAAACAGCACTTTAATAACGCGCTTCCCAAACAGAACAGCACCACCACCGGGGTCTCCGTGATCATGGTAAGTGGGGGTGCCGTGTCCGGCCTCTCGGCCAACCCTGATGCCTGGGAAGTAAATAGCTAAAGAGCTTCCCGCACATGGAAGCTGGTACCTTCCATGTCCTCTTCTCACTGCGAGGTGGGCTTGGCATGGGAGGTGCACAGGGTGGGAAATTGCACAGATACCAGCGAGGCCAGGCCATGGGTCCCGCCCAGGCGCTCCTGCCTGTCTGGGCCCAGTGCCCTCGGGTGGTGGCTGCTGCTTTCCCCTCTGGGGGTGTACAGCACCAGGAAGGAACCCCCTGCCTGCCCTGAGGCTTCCAAAACAGAAGACCGGAGGTGCGAATTATTCTTCGATGTTTAGGATAAGAAACAGCCCAAGTTAAACAAATGCCATTTTTAAAAATCGGTCTATTGTGGCTTTTAAAAGTACGGAACACTGTAGAGAAATTGGTTTTTTCAGAGTAGAATGTTAGAAGTCTGGAACAACGATTGCCATATTTTTTCAGGCCTTCCTTCTTCCAGAGTGTTTTCCAGGCAGTTTACCGAAATCCACAAACACAACCAGTTTACGTAAGTGCAGCGAAAGGGAAATCAGGGCAGAAGAGACAAAGCAGCCAGAATTGGGCTCAGCACCCCCAGCTACGCTGTCAGACCTGAGCCCTTGGCAAAGGGGGACCACGCAGCCAGCTCTGAGCAGCCCCGCACCCGCTCATGGAGCCGGGTGTGAAACAGCCAGCATCTGGGCCTGGGCACTCCATCTGCCCACACCCCTCACAGGCTGGGGAGCAAGGAGGGATGGCCCCTCCGCCACCCCCCAGGGCCAGAGACTCAGCTGGGGTGTCCTCACCATCAGACCTTCTAACATCTAGGCCACTCCTGACAGCCTTGGGTCTTAGCAGCACCTACGGCCACCTGGCGGCCTGGCGGCTCCTGCTGGCCGCCTCCCAGCTCCATCCTCCTCAGGGCAGGACAGGCCCCGCCCCTCTGGGAAGGTTTGCTTCGCTTCCTGACCAACTGGAAGGAAACCAGTTGCTTATTTTCCTGGGGCACTGCAGTCTAGGAACCTAAGGCTATCCCCCCCCCATAGGAGTTGGGGTGGGAGCACACGCCTCCCCTCCCCGGTGAAGACGAAATACAGCTGCCGAGTATCCACCACCTTCTTGGCCTCGCTGGTCTGTCCCTCCTCCGTCCCCGGGGGAGGCTGCGAGCACTTGGCAGCCCTCTGTCCCTGCACCTCCCTCAGCTCTCCCTGCTGGAAAGCTTGCTCCCCTCCTCCCACCCCTCCCCCAGACAAAGCCTGCAAACAGGATCTTTTGACACGTTTCAGGACTTTGGAGCGTTCTGTGCCAAAATCTGGGAAGGCCTCTTGAGTTGTGGTTTTCCTGGCGTTTCAGCCGTGCTCGCAGAAACCCGAGAAAGGCGGCGTTGTCACAGAACGGCAGCTTACACACTTTGAAAAGAACCATCTTTCCCCCCAAATTTAATAGAAAGTTTATTTAGAAAGTCACAGGGGTGGTAGCAGTGAGCCATAGAGGAACAGCATAAGAAGGGCCCTTGGGTTTTAAGGGAAATGGAGACAAAGAAAATGGGCTGGGGGAGGGGGAGGTGCGAAGGTGAGATAGA
>NW_006295491.1:3505647-3509666 GCF_000327345.1 Myotis davidii | reverse complement strand
AGAGAGAGAACGAGAGAGAACGAGAACGCCAAAAGAACCTCCTTGACTGAGCCAACAGCAGGACCACATTTTCAGTGATTCCCTGATGGTGGACGAGATAAGGAGTGTGCAGCCTACCACATGCCCCAAAGTTAGGCAACTTCTGGGAAAATTTAGAAAAACATTATAAATTGGTGCACTTGGCACGTAATGAAGAGCCTTAAGAAGAGTGATTAGTTAGAATCAAGATCTAGTAACTGTACATTAATACAGCTGCCTGGTCCCCTGGAGGAAGGGCCTTTGCAGAGCTGGGCCCAGGGCCTGGGAGAGCCGACTCGGGGCCACATGGGCATCGCTGGCCGGAGGCCTGTGGCCTGCTGAGGCTCCAGCGCCCTCGCCCTCCTGCCTCAGGCTCCAGTGCGCTCCCCCCCCCTTCCGCCTAGGCTTGGTTCTAGATGATGCCGTTGAGACCCCCTCAGACAGAACCCATTTCTCCATGTGTTGATGGAGTTCCACAGTCAAATTTTAAACTTCTAGGCTTTAACTGGGTGTTTCTATGAATGAACAACCTGCTATTACCTGTAACTCTATCGGTGACTGTAAATATTGTGTGCTCACACATGTATCCCGCTGTCACTCGGAGCATGTTGGCAGGGCTCTGTCTGACCCCGGGTTCCCTCCACAACTCTGCAGGCTGTTAGCTCTGAGGAGCTGCTGAGTGACACTGTCCCATTCAGCACCTACAGGGGAAATCAGTAGAGCTTGTCTCTGGAGATACCAATTCCCGATGGCCAGAGAGCCGGCCTGTGAAGTTTGGCTTGTCCCCAAAAGCAGGGGTGACGTCATGCTCCTCCTCACCCAACTGAGGACCTGACTGGGGGCACGGGTGTGTGTGGGCAGCTTGCAAGGCTTCCGTGTCGTTATCCTGTGTGTCTGTGTGTCCTGCCCTTGGGAACAGTTTTCAATGTTTCTCATGTTAAAAAGAATCACAAATTAATCTCCCTGGTATTTATATGTTCTCCATAACTGGAGTATGTGAGGCTGATAGGGTTCCTGCCGATGCAGACAGCAGTGGGAACAGTGCATACATGTTGGAGGTGGGGCCCCCAGCTAACTGTTGTGTAACCTACAGGCAGAGAGACTTACTACCCACTGTCACCCCTAGGGCTCCCCCCCCCAAAAAAAACACCCCAAAAACAGAACGTTGGTGCCTGAGGCTCCTGGGAGAAACGAAAGGGTAGGAATGGTAAATAACAGTGAAAGAAAGTACAGTTGATGCTGTTGTCTGCGTTTCATTTGACAGTTTGATTTGACAGTTTGAGACACCTTCTGAGTTCCACTCTTTACCCTGTTGAGACTGTGGGGACTCCTGAAGCAGAAACCTGGTATTCACCACACTGTGCTTCACAGAGCAGCTCTCACCCTCGGCCCCCTAAATCTGCATGCTTCTCTCAGACTTCTGACGCCAGCGGCCAGCTCTCAGCTGCTTCTCGGTGCAGGTCTCCTGTACCTGCTGCCACCCTCTTGGCCAGCCGAGCACCCCCTTGGGAAGCTTCCCCAGCCTGCCACTGCCTTCCTTCGCAGACAACAGCTGGAGAGTGCATAGGAGGGCTCTAGGAGTTCTCTTGATAAATGTTTTTTTCCCCCCACTTCTGTGAAAAAGCATTTTTTTGTCTGTGAGTGACAGCGTAAGATGGGTACCTTTGTGAAGGTCTTTGTTCTCTTTCTCCAACTACTTTCCCAGAGAAGGCATTTTTATCAGCAAAACAGTGTAGTGTCAGCTAGCCTTTGGGATAAGAGAAGAGAATTCTATTGCGTAGGTTTTGGTTTAAGACAGGCCTGCTGGTTTGGATGGCACTTGCATTTTTCCGGCTGGTCCTTAGCCAGAGGAAAGGACAGTGCAGTTGCCCAGGGGGCTATTTGTCCCATTGGACTCCTCCCAGCCTGGGGGGGGATCAGAGGTCGCCACCTTGTGGCCGAAAAGGGAACGACAAGAAACCTGGTTCCCATGGAATTTGACTCTGAGGAGCCATGAATGCAAACAGAGTGCTCTCGGCTCAGGGGGATTATGCTTCCTTCCCGGGTACTCTGGGAATGATTTGGGCTTAATTTAAGACAGACAAAACTGTTTCAATCGTGTTGCTTCTGTTTAAAGTAAGTCTAGTTTCTGTCCCTGCTTCTCTCCCCCTCTCCTGCCTCCCCGCCGCCTGCCTTTGCTCCCTCTGACTAGGTCCAAGGCCATGGTATGTACTAACTGCCTGCGATGCTCTGTCCCACTGCACACGTTCTCCACAGGAAGAGAAGAGGAGAAATAACAGGATGGCTGGTGGTTTCTTCTACCGGCAGGAGCTCTGGGGTAGAAAAAACTGAAGGCTGCCTCTCCCGAGGTCCGTGTTCTGGCAAAGGGCGGCTGGGGGCCGGAAGCTTGTGGAAGGGCGACACTAAGTATCTGGTCTGGTTTTTCCACAGTCACCTCTGCTTGGTCACTGACATTGTCCTTGGAAATTACCGGTGCTCCGCCTGAGCTCGGAAGGGCCCATGGGCCGCTGACACCGAGGGCCGGAAGGCAGCCAGGGGCCCTCTCTCTTAGCAAGCCCCTGGATGATTCAGATTTCTCCAGGCCTCTTTATAATTTCAGTCAGAGTGCTGAAGGAATCGGGGTACATTCCTCCTCCCCCCCAAGGTAGTTAGGTTGCAGAACGCCTTCTGATGACCCTGCCTTTTAGCTCGGTGCCTGAGAGCTGCCTGGGTCTTGCTGGACAAACAAGAAATCCTCAAAATGGGTCAGAGGAGGGAAAGTCTCCCCGCCCAGGGCAGGGCCAGAAAGCAAGGCGATTTATTACCGTTTGTGGCTGCCTCTTGAGCAGATTAGGAACGTCAGGGTGCGAGGAGGTAAAGCAGAGCAGGTGAGGGATCGTGGAGGATCTGAAACGGGTGCTACGGCAGCATCGGTCCCCAGGCCTTCCGTGGCGTAAGCAGCCTCGTGAGGTGTAAGGGGATTACTTATTTGTATTTCCACCTGTGATGGAGAGCTTTCCGGAGAAAGACTCGTGGTCAAAGGCCTAACCTTCTCCTAGGGTTTGCTTATGGGACCAGATACCTTTGGGCTCCAGGTCTGGGCCCGGGGAAGAAACACTCAGAACTCAGGTGCAGCTTGGAGCTAGAAGGGTCCCCGCAGCTGCCAGGCAGGACGCAGGGACACCCAGTGAGACGCAGAGACACCCAGTGAGCCGCAAGGACTCCCAGTGACCCACAGAGGCAGGGAGAGGCAGGGGAGGGGCCCCCGAGCCAGCTTGGTGCGCAGGCTTCTGCTAGGAGAGGTCTGCGGTTATTTCTCCTCCTCTGTCCCTGAGCCCTGCATGCTCGTCGTGCGCTGTCGTGGTCGCCGCGCCCTGGCCTGCAGGCTAACGCGCGGTCCCGCTGGTCTCTCCGCAGAACACGGCTCTAGATAAGGAGGGCCAGATCTTCTGCAGCAAACACGGTCAGGACGGCGGCCGGTCCGGCGCGGAGCTCGCCTTTTTTTGCCCTCGGTGCGTGGGGCGGCAGAGGCAGCGTCGGCGGTGGTGACCTGTTGGGAGCGGCTTGTTTTAAACGATCTGCATTTAAGTTCAATGGACGTTTTACAGCGTCACCAGAATGTGCAACTTTTTTCCAGCATTTAATGCATTTTTATAGAAACACTTTCCCTTATTTAAGGAGCTCAGAGTAACTCCGAGCGCCCCTTTCTTACCGAGAACTTGGGGCGCGTTTGTCCCGGGTGGGGTCCTGGGAGGTGCCGGAGCCTTCCCTGCTGACGGCGGAGGACTGGCCGCCAGGCGCCTCCACGCAGCGCGGGGCTGGGCTCGCGGAAGACAACACTGGGTATTTATTTGTACACAGACCCCGGGGAGGTGCCTTTCTTCCCTGGACATTGTGCGTTTCCCCACCACTCCTCCCTCGTATGACTTGAAAACACTAATAAAGTTGGCCTTAGGCTTTAGAATGAAAGGCCTGGCGCGCGCTGCATCACCGGCTCCGCACCAGGCGCGGGACAAACCGGG
>NW_006295491.1:3489012-3505591 GCF_000327345.1 Myotis davidii | reverse complement strand
CCAGGGCACAGGCGGGGGTGCCCGCAGACCCCTCCTACTAACCTCCTGGAAGGCTGCTGGCAGTTTTTCCTCGTTTTCCACCACCTGCTCTTTTTAATAATTGTACATAAGCCGTGTATTTGTTTTACCTGCTTCTCTTCTAACCTGGTGGGCCCTGTAGTTCCTTCGCATTGTTAGATTTTTGCCTCCTTCCTGCAATAAACTCTTCCTAACTGAGAAAAACTTGGGGTGGGCAGAGGTTTCCGTGTCGTCATTTCTCAAAGGACGTGTGGTCAGAGGCCCGGGTTTCAGCAGGTGCCAGTGTCTGCTTTCATGAAGCCCCGGGGCCATGCGGGGGTGGAGGGATGGTGCTCGGGGAGGCAGGTGTGTTTTGGTCGGAGCTGATTTCTTACAGGTGCAGAAGCTCATGCAGCCGAAGCTCAAGGCTCGCCAGGGGTCACTGGCATGACCACTGTGGAGCCTACGGAGCGCCGGCAGGAAGGTGAGGCTTCGTGGAAATGGGGGGCCAGGACAGGTGCTCTCTCTCTCTCTCTCTCTCTCTCTCTCTCTCTCTCTCTCATTGTGCGGTCTCCTGTCTCTGCTTCTGGTGCATTTCGGCCCTGGCTTTTCCCTCTGTAATGTCTGCTCGCCTGTAGCTCAGGTCATGGCCCTGCACCTGCCCCCAGTGTTCAAGCCCGTACAACCCAGGCCCCGAAGCCATCTCGGTCGGCTCCAGATCTCATGTTCCGATTGCTGAAGGATGAGATGATCGTGCAGTGACTCATTCCAGGCTGGCGCTGCCCCTGGATGGAGAGGCTGGTTGCGAGGTACAGACGGGCTTCCTGGCCCGCAGCGGCAGCAGGTACCGGCTTCCATTAAAGCAGGAGGAGGGTGGTTTCCAAAAAGCTGTGATGGACGGCACTAGAATATACTGCTCATCTCTCTCCACAGTGTCCATTAAAATACGTTTGTTAATGGAGGGGAATGTAACATAAAGGAGGAGCAGGAAATGAAAACAGTGATGGGACGAGGCCTGTGTCCCTGATCTGACCCCGGAGCCTGACCCCGGCCCTTCAGCTGTGACGTCCAAAGACATTTGCAGAAGACTTAATAAGTGGCCAGGGCACTGCCAGTCACGGGTGGCAGGGGGAAGGAGCACTGTCTTTCTGGCACATGCTCCCGCCCTCTGTGCCACACTCAAGAGGCCAGGAACGTGATGGGCGTGGGGAAGGCCCATGGAAAGGAAGGAGCGTGAACCAGGTGTGGCAGGGCCGAGCGTGGCCTGGCAGGTCTATGGAATCATCTTTATCCCACCAACACCTAGAGCAGAGTGTGGTGTGGACAGAGCAGCCCAAGAACCTAGGTGATAGAACCCAGGTCATAGGATGGGCGGGAGGCAGCCTCGAAGCTGTGTTAAGTCCTGCCGATGCCAAGGCCTGTCCCGTTCGGAGGTCCCTGTCATCCAGATGCAAATCAAAGCCTGGGTGCGAGCGGCCATCTGAATAACGATCCTCAGTAATGGATCTGCCACCACAGGCACACTGGCCGCTCGCCCATGCATTTAGGAAACAGAATGCAAATTTAGTGCTGGGCTCCTCCACTCCCGCACAGGGAGCTGGCACATGCCTGTTTTATGTTCATTCCTTTACCGGAGCAGGTGATCAGCGCCTGACGAAATTGACCCTTGACCAGGGGTAGGAAAAGGGAAGCGCTGACCTGCCCAACCACCAGCCAGGCTCAGCAGCCCAGCCAAGAGTCAGGGAGTGTGTGTCTCCTTCCTAACGGTTGTGGAGATCTGGAAATATATGGACTAAAAGCATTTGGCAAAACTTGCCCAGAATATTTTCACGGGTAAGACCGCGGTATGTGAGTTAGGAGATCACAGAGACAGTTCAGAGCAGATGAACCATCTCGGAAAAAAGACTGCTGACCGACCATGTTGTCTCAGAGAAAGATTTCTGGAGCAGCTGCCATCCCATAGAAATATAACGGAAGCCACGTCATTTAACCTTTTCTGGTACCCGATTAAAAAACAAGAGTAAAGAAGAACAGGTGAAATGAATGGTAAAGTGTATTATTTTTAATGCAGTTCATCTAAATATGTCCAAAGTGTGATTTCAACATGTAGTCAATGCGAGAAACCATTGGGATATGTTACGTGTTTTTGGTACTAAGTCTTTGAAGTCGGTGTGTATTGACAGTGGCGGCACATCTCTGTGGCTTAGGCACCTTCAAGTCCTGGGAGCCACCTGTGGCCACGCCTGTTGCACTGGACAGTGCAGAGGCCGCAGCCCTTGTCTCTGTTCTTACTCGCTTTGTTTTTCGGCATCTAATGTGAGTGGTGATGCAGAGGGAATGCTTCCCCATCGCTTTAACGGGTGAACTGATGGTCAGTGACCTCAGCAGCTGGGAACACTGGTGCAGACCTGGGTGTGAGACCCAAGTGTGAGTCCTGTGTGCGATTACAGAACCGCCCAACGCCTCCAAGGGCACCTCTGCCTGGGAACGTCCTGGGCGTGGAGAACTGCAGGATCGCTGTTGCACTAGGTGCCGACAGAGCTGCTTAACTGTCAGTGTCATCGTAAACCGCACCCTGAGAAGTACATGCAGATGTGGGCAGTATTGGCCCAGTCCTCCTGGGTGTGGAGTTCTGCTCTGGGCCCTCGAGGTGTGCAGTGCAGGTCGAGGGTGGCCCGCGTGGTGAGGGCTGGAGACCTGGCAGCCGAGGACGGGTGTCAGTCAGGAAAACCGAGGCACCTCGCTCGGTGTCTGTGGCTATGAGACCTGCTCTGTAGCAGGGTGCAGACTTCTTTCGGTTGCTTGGGGTAGTGGCCCGAGGTTGGGAGGCAGGAGCATGAGGGGCCAGGGGTGAGTGCACAGTCAGAGGATGAGTCTGATCCCAGGGCAGCCCAGGGACAGACTTAGCTACGTTGTGAAGGAGTGATCCTCTACTTCTTGGAAATGCCTAGATGCTAAATAATCACCACCATGGAAGCTTTCCGTCCTCAGAGCATCTCATCCTGTCTCTGAGCCACACTGCAGCCCCGAGAGAGATGCTCACATCCCCGTTCACTAGATGCAGCAACGCCCAGGGTCAGGAAGCCCGCAGGCATGGGAGCTGGGATGGGCTCTCAGCTCCCAGGGCAGCTCATCTCACAGCTGGGCTGTCCCTCCTCAGTGGTTCTCAACCTTCTGGCCCTTTAAATACAGTTCCTCATGTTGTGACCCAGCCATAAAATTATTTTCGTTGCTACTTCATAACTGTAATGTTGCTACTGTTATGAATCATAATGTAAATATTTGATATGCAGGATGATCTTAGGCGACCCCTGTGAAAGGGTCGTTCGACCGCCAAAGGGGTCGCGACCCACAGGTTGAGAACCGCTGTCTTAGAGGGAGGCCGATGTGTGCCCCTTTGGAGGATCTTGCCCAGGGCATTTGAAAGGGCTGCGTGAAGATAAAACCTACAGCCTTGAACTCAGGTAGTAACTGTGGGGAGGAGTTACCACCACTGAATGGTGAGGGGAAGAAAGGGTTTATCTGGCACAGTAATAAGCACTTTTAACCGACATGCCCTCCCCAACATAAGCCCTTTCATTATGGGCGGAGCTGGGCACCAGAGGCCTGCCGTGGGGTTGGGCGAGCTGTGAGGACGGGGCACCTGTCTGTGCTGAGGCTGCAGTCAGGCCTGGAGAATGTCTTTCCACTGATCCAAGCCCAAAGCTGCAAAGCAGCCAGCTGCTTCCTGCCAGGTCTGGGGAAATCACAAGCCTTCCCAGCTGCCCCCAACTCTTGGGTTTGGCAAAGAAAAATATTCCTGAACCCGAGAGAGAAAAATAATTCATGTTTCTGGCATATGACTGCGGAGGTCTCAGAATTCACAGGCACGCTTGTAATGGCCGCCTTCCCGCGCCGAGCGCCTGGCTGTCTCGGGAAGATAGCTTGCCCAGAGGCCAAGCCACCCTGGGTTTCATTAGAGAGAAAAATGTGATGTCCCCTGGTGTGAGCAATCTGCATTTCTGGTTCACAGCAGCCAGGGCTGGCGGAGATGTGTCAGTGTCATTGATAGTGAGTGGCCTTGAGCTTTTTAAATAGTGATCTTATGATTCCGGGGAACCCGAGAAATGCATCATGGACCACACTTTCCACATCTAAGAAAATCCCAGAGAGGTTTTTCCTACTCATCTGAGAGGAAATGGAATTTTTTTTATTTTGCTGTTTTATTGACTTGCTACATATGGTCCTTTCCTTCCTTTAATAAGTTAGGACAGTGTGAGACTTCCCAGCTTCCCCTGCACTCACTTGCCATGCCACGGGGTTAACATCACACTGCATGCCATGAGGGAGGAGGGGAGCTGAGGAAGGAGGGAAGGAGGAAACGTCCTGTCCTCTGTGGGGGAGGCAGGAACAGCCCAGGAGAGGCCCTGGCCTGTGCTGACGTCACGTGGGTTATGCAGATCTCAACATTTAAGTCCTGTCCCGCTCCTTTCTGTTTGTGTGTGTGCTTGGGCCCAATGTGATGCCGCGTGGTGACGTGAGGCTACGGGCCGACTGGTTGCTCCTCCGTGACCTGGGACACACACCGGAACCTGCGAGGCTTCTCCGCTCAGTGGAGGGTCCTTCCAGCTGTGCAGACTCTGCTCCTGGCTGCAGAGGGACCTCCCCTGGGCCTCTGCGTTCCCTGGCAGGACTGGAAACTGGGGCAGGGCTGACGCAGAGGAGGACCAAACCAGGTAGGTCTGCAATTGTGTGGCCAGGAGCTCTTGGAATCACAGCCAGTAAGAAGGTATTGAAGACACCTAGTGAAAGGCTCTCCCCTCAGATTCCTATTTTGGTAGATCAGTTATATCATCTGCTGTTTGAACGCAACTGTATTTGCTAAAAAGGGTGCTGAGTGGATGTGTGGTCTGGCTGCATCCGGGATTCCCTGGCCACCTCGTGAACTTGACCCCCACGATCTCTGCCATCTCCCCAACCCTCCGACAGGGAGGTGGGAGAACCCTGGGCACCAAGTATGCGCGCTCTGCTCTTGGGGCTGAATGGAAAAGGGCAGCTCTGGGTTGTAAGTTCTGACCGCATGACCTACAATGAGCTTCTTCTGGTTCCCACGCGGATACTTTGATGAATCTCGCCCTGCATGCTAAGGAATACAGCTAACGTGTGACGTTATTTCAGGGTCACAGTGGCTCCTCTCTGTGGAGTTAACGTGTGAGAACCTTTGTTCCTGGAGGGCTGCTGTGCTGTGGTCTGAGCTGCTCATCCAAGAGCGGTCTGTCCCATTTGTATCCTGTGCTCGCCCGTGGTATTTCTTCCATCACAGGGCCTTGGGGACTTGGTTGGTGACATTTCAGAAATAGTCAACACGGTCAGGGAGGGAAATCCTAATTTCTTGAGGCAACCCGCTTTGAAACCAGCTGTGAATCTGTGTCACTGACGCGCCGAACTTCCAACTGCGTCCACGTAGTGCGCATGCCCCGCTTCCCGTCTGTCCTGTAGTTCGTCCAGTTTAATCACAAACTACGCCAACATTGACTCCCCCCTTAACTAGTTTATATTTATTTAAAATAATGTTTTTTAAAGGGAGTTAAATTGGATAAATGAATGTTGAGTAAACAGTACTACACCGATTCTATCATTCAGAAGCCCTTGTTTGACGCCAACTATACTTAACTGTAAATTCAGTTACTTCTCGTAGTTCTAATTTTTAAAAGCCATCTGAAGGCAGTAGAGGCGCCAGTTTTCTTCTGAGGCTTCAAGAGGAAGTTGCTTTATTGTTAACTTTGCTTTAGGGCTGTCTTACGGGAGAGCTGAAGTATCGTATGCCTGGCACGTGACTTAGGTATTCCTAATTTTCTTCCACCATTTCCCCTGAAGTTTCCAAAGTCTGAGATCTCAGATTAGTCCCAGGGAGGATGCTGGCTAATTTACAGTAATGTGGGCATTTCTGCGATTCTAAGGTGTACTTTCCCTTCCCCACATTTTACCAGCTACTGTTTCCTTTAGCGGCCTAAGCAACGTGCATTTTAAATGAAACAAGACACAAAGCTCCCTCTTTGGTCCACGGTGAGTGGAGATTAGTGTTCTCATTTGGGAGCTGTCTGGCCACAGAAGGTTTTATTCAAAAGAGTCTCTCTCTTATTGGTTGTTGTTCAGAATCTGTGACTGAAACAGGCATTTTTTGGGATAAATAATTGTTTTATCAATGTCTTAAAATTAGGAGTGAAAAGATATTTCCAACAACTCAGAAAACAGTGGCATTTAATTTCCCTGTCAAATTGAGCTGTTCCAAGTCCTGGCTTGCAGAGAAGAGCAGAGCGTGCAGAGAAGGTAAGTTGCAAAAAAAAAAACAGATGGGATGTCAAAGTTCACAACATACAAAGAGTTTATTTATGCAATACAGACCTTTTCTCAAATATTTTTCACAGAATTCCACACAGCAATCTACTAGAAAAGTAGAATTATACAACACCAAAATAACGTTGTTTCTTAGTATAAATTGCTGATCAAAAGGAAGATGAAGATAGTTCAATAACAAAGAGAAGGTAAAACGGGTGTTACTTAATACAGCACCTGGCAGCCTCTGTCCTCAGACCTGGTGGGGGTCGGGGAGCCCTGGGCACAGTCACACCTCAGGAGGGACCTTTGGTACTTGCAACTTAAAGAAAAAGTTGTGAGCCCAAGAACATTCCCATCATTTCATTTTGGTGTGCCATGAAGACGGCAAGTCAGGAAAACATTGCAAACAGTTCACCCTTGCTATAACATTAGCTCCTTTCATGTTAACCACACAATAAAATAGCTTCCCCCAAACCATAATTTTTCTAGGTCTATAACATGCTTGGAGAAGAATATTGATAGAAATAACTCATTGAGGTGTTTTAAATTACATGTAGCATAATTTAAACATTACTATTTAAATCCCAGAAAGTTCAGCTCATAAGAAGCACAATTGTTTGGAAAAATACAGGACCCAAAGTACAGCATAAAATTCCCCTATCCCAATATTATAACCCATTGCCTTATTGTTAAAATCATAGATTTCTCAAGATTACAGATAAATGGGAAATGTTTTTTCATAATATAGCTAGAATAAGTGGGTTTACTCACTCCAATGTGTATTTTCCATAATTGGTGAAAATAGACTTCTCATTATGGCTAAAAATATAGATTTCTTTTAAACTACAGAACCCAGCAGCCAGTTTTCTGCTTTGCTATATACCTCCCCCCCAAAAGTCAAGCAAAGTCTACAAAAATAGCAATTAACTTTAAAAAATATTTTGCTGCTTTGAGCAAATTTAGATTACATTCAGATGTGTTCGCTATTCCTAAGGGAAGGAGGCCCCAGGGCATGTCCCCTCCTGGGCTGGGAGCAAGGCTGGCGTGTGCTGTCCCATCAGTAGCGGGTCTGGTACTCATGATGCCACCGGTTAAAGTCGTTGTAGAAGAGAACGATGCTTCCTGAGGCCATGCCAGCAATGATGCACCTGGGAGAAGCAGAGAGGAGGGGTTCACACACCTACTCCTTTCCAAGGTCTCTGCTACGAAAGAAAGAGCTGCCCTCCCCAAATCTACAAGGTAAATGTAGAAGTTGGCGGTCTGAGCTACAGTGTGTGCCAACAAAGGTATGTGTTTTAATGACTAAAACGCAGCCCTGAGTAAGCTCTGAGTGCTGCCTCTGCCATTGTACGAGGAGCCACAGCTTCCCTTTTACAGAAAACACAGCTAGTCCGTGCAGGATGCGCCACAGACACTGAGCAGGCCTGGCTTCCACATTGGGTATCGCAGTCGAAGGGAAGAATCTCAGTCATTGCTGGTGGAGGGTGCACACAGGCAGCGACAGCGATGCTGCTGACAGAGTCATGTCCATCATGCTCTGAGCAGGGCCCAGTCCTCAGAACACAGTGACTTCCTGCGGTGACTGCTGCAGGGGTGTGTGTGTGTGTGGGGGGGTACTGCTCTCCTGTCCCTGCACAGGGGTGAGCGCCTCTGGACGGTTTGGTTGAGCCAGGCCGCGGAGGTCCTACTCAGTATCCTCCCTACCACTTCACAGCAAAATCAGGAACTAACGTGTCGCTACACAAGCTCAGCTAAACATGATCAAATATGTGCTGTCTATAAGGGACTCACGTTAGGCCCAGTGACAGGCTGAGAGTGAAAGGATGGAAAAAGACATTCCCTGCAAACAGTAATGAAGAAACAAACTGGCTTCAAGTCAAAACCTGAGGAGAGACAAGGGCACTCGATCTCCACAGAAAGCTCAGTCGAAAAGTTCACTAAACATAGTGGGGTGGTGGCGGTTGTACTAGTGTAACAGTGAATGGACCTGAGGCCACTGACGTGTATACCAAAAGGCTTTCAGGGAAGATGCCGCCACACAAAAACAATTAGGAACTAAAATGAGTGACTGTCTATGAAGAGGCAACAGGAAACCAGATGAAATTATCACCCCCAAATTTACCACGTGGGAGCATGTAGGAATTCTCATGAACAGAGACCCAGGCATTTTGCATTAAAGGTACTTTAAGAAACACAAAAGGCTTAACTGAGATGTAACCGGAGCCTTTGTTACTTATGTCTTGTCTACTCATGGAGCAGTTAGCCTTTGTCCACGGCGTTGTGCCATCAGAAAGGAAACCCCACTATTCACTGGCTCTCTTCATTGCTCAGGTGGCCTCCACAGCCCAGCCCACTTAAGCTCCCGAGACTGCTTTTAAGCCACCATCAGCAGACCTGACTGCAGTGTTACCTCTGGTCGTAAGACAGGGCCATGGCCCGGATCCCAGCGTCGCAGCCTGGGTAGGCAAAGAGCTGCTTGAGGTCAGACACCTGCCAGACCTTGACCACACCGTTGTCTCCTCCTGTGAGCAGGTACTGCCCGTCCCGGCTCAGCTGGATGGCCTGTGAGACAAAGCAACGTTCAGGTGAGATGTGGCTCTAGGGAAATTTCACCTCCGAGTTTGATGAATTCCTATGCAACAGCAGCTACTGCAGCGTAGGGAGAAGGGAGAGACCATGTGGGCTCCTGAGTTTTAGGAAATCGGGAGTCAGGAAACTTTTGCTATTTTTCAAAATCAAATGGACGGTTAGGCCCTGCATGAGTTTTCTTGTGTTTCCTCTTTAAGGACGAGGCGGCAGACGCTTCCAGTGCTACGGATGCCTCTCAGAGCTGCGTGCTGTGGACTGGGACCAGCACTCTGCAGCGCGGAGGCCCGGCACCTCTGCAGGATCCTGGGGCCGGGCAGAGAGAGCTCCTGACACGTGTCCCCAGTAAAACGCTGCTGCCTGCGGGGCCTTCGCAGCAGGGGGAGGACAATGTGGTAGGAACCAGACTCCCAGGGACTCACACCCCCGGGCTGAGCATTTTCTTCTTGCCCAGGGCAGACACGGAATTTGTCCTTCCATCCTGTAAAATGGGGCAAAGGCAGACCAGTGCCTGTTGTTTTATGACTGTCTACATTTTCTAATGGTTGAGAAAAATAAAAGAATATTTCATGACAGGTGGAAAATGATACGCATTCCACATTTCAGTGCCCATAAACAAGGGCTGTTGGAACTTAGCCACACCCGCTCGTTTATGGCTCCTCTCACAACAGAACACAGAGCCTGCAAAGCCCACCATATTTACTGTTTGTCCTTCCTACCCCTGGAGCTAATCCTATCTCCACTGCCCTCCGAACCTCGTTTCCTAGTTAGTAAGATCCATCGCCTTTCTTAAGGAGGGGACACACAGTTCTACAAGTTACTGCAACCATCTGGGCCTGGGAATACTGTGCTAGCAAGCCTGAAAGGATACGTCTAACCTCTGATAAATGAATTTATGCTCAGAGTTTCCGTATAGTTGCCTTAAGTCTTTAATCTACTCTTTGCCAATTTTTTAAAAACCATCGTAAGGATTGTCTCATAGCCATTCAATTCACATAAATGCCAACTTTTAGTGGTCTCTTAAATATGGCTTACTCTCACGAACACAAAAATCTAAGATATAAAAACCCAAGTGTGGAAGGTAGTTACATATAAGAAGTATTCTCCAAATCTAAACCAAATGTGAACAGTAAGATTTCTCAAAGTAAGTAAAAGTCAATATCCTCTGCCTCCCGTCATTTCACAAGTGGCATCTCCGAGGGTCAGGACCTGCAAAGGAGCCTGGGACAGGTAATCGTCTGCTACACTTAGAGAATCCAGCTGATGAAAATCCATTAACCTTCTGGTTGTGGTTCACTGGAGTTTTATGCTTGAGGCTTTTTACTGGGTAAGCGCTATATAAAAACATAAATTAAAACCATTAATCTTTAACTCTGTTTTAGTAGAGAATCTCTAATCCTAGTTTTGTTTGGAATTACTTTAAACTTGGACTTTTAGGACCCTCCATTTATCAGCATCCAGATCACTTGAATAAGGGAGAAGATGTCTTCTCGGCCTTTACTGGGAAGGACTTTCCATTTCTCCGGAGCAGCGCCCTACCTTCCATCCAGACCAGCACCAGGGAGATCGCAGCGTTAAGGTGCCTCAGCACCAGGGGGGGGTTAAGACTCGGGTTCAGTGGGCTCAGCGGTGTTCATTCACCTCACCCTCTGAAATCCCGAGTGATGCGCTGGGTGGGTGCACACACCCATCAGGCCTGTCAGGAAGAGGGTCTCCAGCACTGCCTGCTGTCTGGGTCCCCTCCCCCTTTTCTACTCTCCTCTTTCTGCCTCACCTCACTCTTCCTCTCTCGGCTTTTTCTCCTCTATGCTCTCCTTTCCTTTCTCTTTTCATCTCTCTCCACTACACTCACCTTTTGTTTCTCTTCATCTTTCCTCTTTTATCCACTCTCCTTCTCCCTGCCAGGCAAGCGTACTAATCACAGAGTGCCACCGCTTACAATTAGTGTGATAAAGTACGAAAGTGCTGGTGGAAAAGCAATGGATTGTTTAAGCTTGAAACCCAGTGGGAAATATTAGAGGAGAAAAAGCAATGGCTATAGCACAGAGAGGAAAACTAGTGTAAACAAACAGTCTGCAGTAAGCCCGACCACCGCCTCCAGGCACTTCCAGAGCCTTCGGTCCTGACGAGCCCCAGAAGCTGTTAGCCAGCCGGGGATTTCAAATGATTTTACAGATTTATTAGTGTAGCTGACACTATAATCGCAACTCAGAGTGACAGATGATCAGCATTATTATTCCAAAGAGGAAAGGCAACCCTCTGATGGGTACTTGGTTTAAATGAAGTGCTATGGGGAGGAGGGGAAATGAAAGCAGAGTAAGAGTCCCCGCCTGCCTTTGTGGCAGAGGTGGATGCAGCCTGGAGAGATCCATGCTACTTACTGAATTAAGAAACCCATCCCAGAATAAAGGAGCAAGTGCCCTTGAGTTCATCATGGAATCTATAGTTAGGGTTTTACTTGCGAGAAGGGGTGATCAGACCAGACCTGGGAGAATTTGTGTCATCTAAGCTGCCCTGGTCAGGAGCAACAGTGGATAAATGTCCAGGCTCACCTAAAACCACACCCAGCAGGCACAGGCTTCCCCATCACACTCACCCTGAGCCTCACCAGGAGGCCAAGGTGAGACAGGGACCTGCAAACCCCTTCCCCACCTAGTCCTGAGGGAGGTAGCCCTGTCTTGAAGAGGAAGTGAAACCCTGGAAGGCCCACTAGCATTACCGTTTCTTCACAGCAAAATGGGAAAATGTTTGCCTAATTCAAATCACAATGTGAAATCCAACTCTGTCACCTTGGCAAGACTGGGTCTTATCATCCACAAGAAGTCAAGCCTGGAGCTAGATGCTAATCCTAAATAGTCCTCACCCCCACCAGCCTATAATGAGGAGGCAGGTCTAGGTGTCCTCTATTCCATTATTTTAGATTTGATGCTCACATACAAAAACACTGAGCCCGTGCCCTGGCAAGCCACCCAGAATGGCCCCGAGAGATCTATGCCAGCCTTTCCAGCTGAGGGCTCCCATACCGAGCAATACGGTCAGCACAGCTGGGATGTGCGGGGTGCATGGAAAAGAGAATCTCTGCAACTCAACAGGGGTTTCTTTAAGGAACTCTCTCCCCTCCCCACACACCACCCTGAGGTATCTCAAATCCTGAAGAGTTTGAGTGGCACTCACCCGGATGTTGTCCTCTGTTTCCATGGTGGCCTGCAGCTTTCCGTTCACGCTGAATGTACAGAAGAACCCGTTCTCGTAAAATATGACGCAGTGGCCCTCTCTCGAAGCCTGGATGAGTTTTGGTTTCAGGCAGTTTTCAGGACCCTCCAAAGTCCTTAACAAGTCTCCATTCATGGAATGTATGAGACACGGTCCTTCTGAGAAAGGGGGAAGCAAAACGCAAGATTCATTTTAAGGTGGGAACAGCCCACTGTGAGTGAATCATGAGCACAGGTCAAAGGGCATCCCAGAACTGCGGTGCCGTTACAGAAAGCCTTCAAAATGACACCTTCCCAGTGCCACTGTGCAGAATTCCCTGTGCATGCCGGCAGTCTCACCTTGCCCTCGGGAGAGGAGAGAGCTGAGTCACATACGTGCAAGTAATTCTATGAAATCATTAGGCCAGGAGTGAAGCCAGCAAAGACCTTCCTGTTAAAGGAGCCCTGAAGGCACAGAGTGTGAGAACTGGTCAGGTTGGCAGGTTCTCCCTCCGCGTCCTATTCTATGGAGAGAAAGCGGCAAGCACTGCTCTTGAGAAGGTCCTCACAAAGAAAACACATGAATTCTCTGTTTTAAATGATAGTATGCTAATAAGTAAATGTGTGTTTTTCCTGCTTTTTCATGTCCATATATAAGTACATGTATGTATGCAGATGTGTGTATAAAGAATTTTTAATGTTTTGAGAACATTCTTAAAAATGTCATAGACCAATCATAAAATCCCTGTTGATTATTAAACTCACTATGCTGGTTTTAGCTTGTACAGTCACGTGCATGGTCCCACACCTCAGTGCAAAGGTAGGACAGCCTGCAGTATGACAGGTTTATTTACATAGCTAATGGGAATCACATCTAGTCCAAAACCTCATGCTAGCTAAGGATATGTGACATTGTTGGGCATAAGAAGGTAAAAATTCCAGTCAGTATAGAATTTTTGCTATCATCATTAGTGTTTCAATGTTTGGACCAACTAAAAACATTTAAAAACACAATCCATTGACTATTTAATAAGGCTTGTTACTTAGACTAAGTATTATAGTTCAAAACATAGATAAGGTGACTCAAATACTCCAAGCTTCCTCATGAGATGAGCGTTTTTGTGTGTTCCAAGCGTGTGCTCTTGGAATGCCTGCTTCGTATCTTTGGTCTAAATATATGCTGATGTTGCTAGGACAAACCTCCGGGCAGACCAGCTAAGTACCTTTCCACTCCATTCCTGGTGCCATCCTGGTTCCTGACTAGGCCTGGGATTTGGAAGTTAAAACAGATGGGTCAGGCGCTTCCATTCAGGTGTGAGATGGAGGCAGCCCAGCCAGAGTTCCGAAGAGTAAACAAACATACAAAGATGCCCCTTGTTCCAGTCCCACTGCTTAGAGCAAGGTTGTGAAACAACTTCCTGCCGTGAAACAGAACCATGTGTGCTGTCCAATATGGTAGCTACTAGAGAACACTGCGCACCTGAAATGTGGCTGGAGCTAGATGCTAAATAGTCCTCATCCCTACCACCCCACCAGCCTATAACGAGGAGACAGGTCTAGGTGTCCTCTATTGCATTATTTTAGATTTGATGCTCAGATACAAAAACACTGAAATGTGGCTGGAGCTAGAGATGCTAATCCTAAATAGTCCTCATCCCTACCCCCGAATGAAAGCAAATAGCACATGTTTTATGGCAGTGCCACCAACTTACCTGTAGAGCCACTCAGGACCAGGCCGAGCTCAGCGCAGATGGCAGCACAGGTGATCGGGTAGTCATGGCCAGTCAAAATGGCCCGTGGGGTGGTGGTCCCACCTTCAGGAAAAGAGAGATAAAAAGGGCAAATTAATTCAAGTTCATGCAGGGGATTATCTCCCTCTCCTCAGATGAAATGATCAACTTGTTCCTAATTCCCATAATGGCTAAATCTTTTACTTACAGTTTTGGAATTTGTCCAAAAACCCTAATTTAGAACCAGATCCAAACTATATGACATATTGTAAGGACCACACGTTAAATGTGTAATCCTTATGTGATTATCAGGCAGCAATGGTTGGAACTTCAGGGTAAAGTAAGTCAGAAATCTGCATTATAAAATGCCTCAGGTACTCTCCCAATATAAATATAAGCCCCCTGATCAGATGATTTACGGATGGATGACTATAAAAGTAGGGATTTAGGCTTGATTCACATTTCAAAGAGAAGCAGCCGCCTTTTCTCCTTCTTCCTCCTCCTCCTCCTCTGTGGGCCACCGAGACCCCGCCACAAGGAAGACAGTTCTGAGTAGGATTCCTGGTGTCTCAAGGCAGCCCCTCTTAAATATCTACTATCTTTACTAAGCATATGTATGTTCCTCATATATAAATCTCGGAGTATATTTCTCTAGATTTAGTCAAAAAACAAAGAGAAAAAAGCTCCTACATGTAATTCTACTGGTAGTGCTTGAAAATCGGGGAGGCGGTGAAGAGGACAGAGGAGGGGTACCCAAGTAACAGGAGCTGCTGCAGAGCATCCTCACAGGTAGGAGAAGCCATCCTGTACCTCGGTCACAAGCGAAAGAGAAAACTGGCTGATAAGGAACCCACACCATGACTGGCCCCAGCACAGAAAAGGAAAACAAAGATGTGCTTCATTTGTGGCTTGATTCATGCTGAGCCACAAGGATAAACTGAATTCCATAGCCCAAAGATACTATTTTAAGACTAAACGAGTCCTTTATTTCTATAGTCACTAAGAACCAAGACACAAAAGCCTTTACAAGTGGGACTCTCGGGAGCAGGGTGTCAGCATTCTTAGATTTCCGTGACCTGGCTGGTTTCACAGTATTATTGATAAATAATACTGTATAATCGAAACGGGACAAATGCGCTTAGAAAGTAGGTCACTGCCACCAGCTGTGGAACTCTACAGAGAAGAGTAACTTGTCATCCTAACCCAGACATGTGCTGTCCTTGGTACAGTCACACTGAGGAGAGACCTGGTGGGTCAGGGAAAATCCAGCAGGATCCTAACGTCCTTGAAAAGGCAAACACATTTAACACCAAGGCAGTGGTTTTTACAATGGGTCCATGGGTTCTCTGAAATTTCATGCAAAATGTATGTACATGCCTATGTTTTTTCTGGAAGGATGGGGGGTAGGGGGAGATAGGTTTCACTGAATGCACGGGTATCCATGACCAGAAGCAGGTGAAAAGTGTCTACTATGAAGACACTTCCCCCGGAGCCTGCAGTTACTTCACATCTTGTCATTACACATAATCACTACAGCATGTCACTGGAGGACACAATGACAGCTGTGTCCACAGTGTCCTTCGTGGCTTTTGGTGACTATGGGTCCCTGTGAGTGAGACTGCAGCAGAGCAAACTGCACCACACTGGCCTGCTGCGTGTGGCCTGACCTGCTTAGTGATAAAGGGAGACCTCAAAAAAAACCTATGAAAAAGCAAAGGAGAATAAGAAGGTTGATTTGATTCCAAGTTTCAAAACTCCTCTGGGGAGGGAACCCTACCTTAATTACAAAGTTTACTTGACATTTTTCTAAACAAGAAAGAATCTGTCACAAAGACTTTTTTTTTCCCCCTGAAAAAAGTAGACAAATTTGGGGAAATTTTTAAAAAAAGAAACACATAATTTAAGCCAATCTGAATTCCTTAATTTTCTGTTAGAGATAAGCCTTGCCACAGAAATTAGAAATAGGTGTTAATGTATTTTTAAAGTTACCAATACTTTCACCCTCATTCATGCTTCCTCCCTTTCCCAAGATGCTCTACATTCCACAAAAATACCTACAATGTTATTTTTTAAACTAATGTCTAATTATATCAGCAACTTATTTAAAATCAAGAATTAAAATCATTAAGATCTAAGGCATACATTTTCAGTGATTACTCTTCTGTTTTCATAAGTCAACCATTTGAAGGGGGGGAGGGGTGAGATTTGTGTTTTACTTTAAATTGTCTTGGAATTCCTTAGTGGTAAATGAAGGTTTGAAGGAAAACGGATGGCAACTGAACAACCTAAGTGTCAATCAAAGTAAACACAGGGCAGATGGGTAATGGCAGACCCAGAGAACACTATCACCTAAGCATGTCAAGGCTAACTTTTCTTTAGTTCCTAGAGCTAAGATACTTTCTCAGGAACATGGGGAGGAAGTGAGAATATTACTGACAACTATTTCTTTCATGCAAAACAGTTCGAATATTGAGAATTTTCTATGACTATAAAGCCTACCAATTAACCCCATAAAATGAGTTAAGGTATGAGCATTATTTTCTGTAAACTCATAATTAAAATTTTAATAAATATGCTCTACTTGCAAAATACTAGTTTCCAATAATCCACGCTATACCAATCATGTTTGCCTCTACACACATACGATGAAATTTCAAAACAGAATAAAGGTTTTTTCTTTTCCTAGGCCCAATCTCTAAATGAAGAACTGTTCAATGCTAGGATGTTGGCTTCAAAGTTTGGCAAAATGTTCTCTAA
>NW_006295491.1:3476006-3488861 GCF_000327345.1 Myotis davidii | reverse complement strand
AAGGAAAGGAAAAGAAAAACAACAAATTAAAAGCATAAGGGCAGACTTATAATCACTGGGTTCTTCTCAGGTAACTGGTTTCACAAACACTCACTGAATTTCCAGTAAAAAGATTGTGCTACTTAACTTCCCTCCCTTTAGGAAACACACATTAATGGCCTTTAAAAATCCACATATGACAACATAAGAAGAAACAGCATTTTCCCTAAGAAAAGCTGTTTTCAGTCTTGCTTAAAAACGGACTTTGTATTCCCTTATTATCTGCTGTGTAAATTGAGTGTTCTTTTTATTTTCTCATCAAAAACTCTGTTCAAAATAAATACTTGTGGATTTTTATAAATGCAAAGAAGCCAAATGTTCCAAATATTAATATTTCACTATAGTGAATAGAATTCTATGATATGGGATTTAAACCCAACAGGTTCAAACTTTAAGTTTGCCAGGTATTTCGGGAACTTCTTATACTGAAGCTACTAAGGGTAGAGGGCATACTCAGAGGCAGAACACAGACCTACTGGTATATGTGGCTCAGAATTGATTCCTCTGTAGTTACATCACCTGGATCCCAGAGCCCAAGCAATCACCTCCCACAGAAAAGAAAGGCAAAACCCTACATACCTGTGTATATTTCTGCTTGCAAAACCTAGAAACAAAATCTAGAAACCACATAACTCATGCTCACTGCAGCACCCACCTAGACTGCCCCTCCTGACTACTTGTCAGCCCACAGACTTACTACCGAGGGGGAAATCAGCTCCAGGAAGACAATACTGGCCACACATTACTTTTTCAAAGACCCCCAAAGCTATCACCCTCTCTCACTGACGTCTCCAAACCAAATAAAGAACAAGAGGGGGAAAAGTCTTCTGGAAAATATCAGGCGAATTCTTTGATAAAAGTTTGCAGTAGTTAATGGATACCAAAAGTCCCACTGTTGCTGGCTGAGATAGCAGGATCCACTGAAAGCTAGATCACAAAGCGGAGCAGATCCCCTTAAGAACCTTTTAAAGTCTTAGTGCTTGAAAAATCGTCATGGCTTTCAATAAAGCCGAGACAAAAATTTATCTTGATGCTAGTTTAAGGGGCTACATGTCAAACTCATCTCAAAGAAAAATAAAAAGAGAAAGAGGATAGACTCTTGGACTGCCATGAAAAGCTTGAGCAATTACTTCAAAGGAAAGGGGGTCTTTGTCCCGAGAGCAGGTTTATGACCACTGGTGCAAATCCACCAAAGGCTGAAAGGGATGCTCGGTGCATCTTTATGGACCGACGGCCTTAAAGGAAGATGAACAACTCAAAGGAGATTAAAGACAGGCCAAATCCTGCCACTGATACCAGGACGCACCAGTTTTTACAGATGTGCTTTGCTCCGCGCACAACACTAAGGATCAGCAGTAACTTATATATTGTTGTAACTACCCACTGCATTGACAAGATCTCCATATGATCAGTTAGCATTGATATTGGATCTGTGCTTTAAAATACCAGGTGAAACGTTTACACCATTAGGTAGAATAACAAATGTTTTTATTAAATGTGTTTCTTTGGTGCCCTCATAATACTAAGTGTATTTCTTCATCAAATGGACTCTGAACTACTTACAGTTATACCTGACAGAAGAGGAGACAGTAATTTACTTAGTATTCTGCTCATAAATATCCGATGAGAAAAATATTTCAAAGGCTCTGTTTCCATTAAGGCAAAAGGGATTAATAATCCAGGTAAAAATAGACCTGACACAGATTTCTGGCAAATTTTGAATTACATTTTTAAAAATGAATGAAGTTTTTGGTATTTCTGGCATCATCTCAGTCTTATGAAAATTACATTACCTTACAGTGCATTCCAAAGTTCTCATTAGCAGTTTAAATATTTTATACCACCAATTATAAAATGTAGCACAGTTTAACATTTCCCTATTCTTATTTTTGTAGAAATAAAATTAGTTCTTCCAATTAATGCTTAGAGATTCCTGTGCCAGAAGCTAACACGTCTCCTTTGTTAATTCATTCATTCCTTCACTCATCCATTCACTTAGTAACATTTATTGGGTATATGTTTTGTGCAATGTACTATGGAAACAAGGAGGGGAATAAAATGTGGCCTGCATCTGTAAGTAACTTGATTTCAAATGGTCACTGATCAGGTTTTGTTGACCTTCCGGTAAACCTGCAAATTACATATATCTCTGTAATTGGAAATGTCCAAAAGTTGCACTGACTATTACAGAAGTCCAAACTATTACAGCTGAATTTTTATACAAAATTAACATCAATAAAGCCTTCAAAAAAACCCCCACACAACTGATATAATTTCCCACAGTAAAACCTAACAGCATCTGATCTCTTAGAGAGGTAAAAACAAAACATGAAACCTGGCTTTGTTAAAAAAAAAAATTCATTTCAATAGAATACTCATGTTGAAAGAAAATACGGTTACCAGAGGGAAGGGAGTGGAGTTGGGTAGAAAAGGGTAAAGGGGACCAACTATATGGTCATGGAAGATGACTTAACTTTGGGAGGTGGGCACACAAAGCAATATACAAATGATATACCAAAGAAATGTACACTTGAAACCTAAATGGTCCTATTAACCAACGTCATGCCCAATAAATTTAATTAAAAATAAAATAAAAGAAAATGTTTAAGAATCTAAATAAAGTTATCAAGTATATGTGTGTTTTTTGAAAATCTAAGTATTACATTACTATATGCCAGTCATTTCCTAAAGATGGATACTTCTGTTTTACAGATGCCTTTTGTTCCACTTTAATTATATTTTGATTACTTGAGAGGACTCAATGAGAATAAATATCACGTAAAAACTGAATACTAAGCTTTCTCATGTGACTCATCATAACAGTAAATCAAGAAAAAAAAATGACTTTTCTGAAGTGGAAATGAGGTTAGCTATTAAATGTTTCTTAAACCTGTCCCCCTGTCCCATTAACTTCCTAATTTTTATTTTCTGTTTCAAATTTTGATAAGTTTATTGGGGTGATATTGGTTAATAAAATAGGTTTCAAGTATACAGGTCTATAATACATCATTTGTATTGTGTGTTTACCATCCAAAGTCAAGTCTCCTTCCATCACCATTTATCCCCCCATACCTGCTCTTCAACCTCCCTCCAACCCCCTTAATACTCTGGTAATCATCATACTGTTGCCTCTGTCTACAAGGTGTTTTTTTTCTTTTCTTAATCCCTTCAGCTTTTGCATCTAGCCCTCAAAAACTACTCCTCTCTAATAGTTGTCAGTCTGTTCTCTGTACTTCCTAATTTTTCAATGGGCATTATAATACTATATTATAATTATGCAAAGAGAAACTATTTAAAATTTGTTCTATTCATTCTATCTCCACCAAGTCTTCCCCTTCCTCTTGGTTTATAATCTTTCTCTTCCTCTATGATATATATTTATATATTACATATGTAATATATAGTTTATATGCACATATATAATTTATGACAATGGAATCATCCTCTAAGACTACATTAGAAAATGGGTTTGTGTAGATATGTATCTATAATTGTACATGTAAAGTTATAACTCTTAATGTGTAATATTAAAAAAACAACAAAATCCTATCATAACAGATACTAACATAAGAATACAGTATAACAAAATTATCTCTGTATTGTCCTTTGCAGATACTGAGAGAGCTTTAGTGAAAGGGTTGCACCAAACTGTCTACAGCTGACAGTCCTTTTAAGTGGTTAAGAATGGTGCCAATGGCCTCCAGACCTGAGTTTGAATTCAGCCTCCAGCATTGCTAGCTCTGTGACCCTTGTTGGGCAAGTTTTCATAGTTAGAGTAAGATGCAGGAGCTTCAAGGTCAGGGGGAAACGTAAAGGCATATTTATAATCCCTCTGTGCCTCAGCTATAAAGCAAGGGAAACAGTAGTCACCACACAGGACCACTATGAGGATTAATGAGCTGGTGTGCAAAGTGCTGAGAATGCGCCTGGCACGTAGTGAGCACCCAGGAAGCAGGAGCAATAGGATGATGCATATTTTCACCCAGCTTCTGTAACTGTATATGGGTTTCTAGTAACATAAACACTATACAATTCTGCCTCCAATAAAGAATGCAGATAGAACAGTTACTGATATGCAATCTTATTCATATTTGTTGATATACAAAATTAAGCTTTTTATGAATAGTAATTAAAAGTAAAAATAATTTTTTTAATCTATCCTAAATACCCAAGTCACATAAAATTCTTTGTAACATGCCCTCCTTAACATTTTATTTTTAATCCTCACTTGAGGATATGTTTATTGATTTTAGAGAGTGAGGAAGGAGCGGGGGAAGAGAGAAAGAAACATCGTGAGAGAGAAACACTGATAGGTTGCCTCCCATATGTACGTGCCCCAACCAGGGATCAAACTCACAACCTACGTATGTGCCCTAACTAGTATCGAACCCACAACCTTTTGGTGCACGGCACAATGCTCCAACCACCTGAGCTATCCAGCCAGGGCTCCTCCTTAACATTTTAAAGGTTTCTTTGTTAAAGGTTACATAAGTAAGGCACTAGTGAGAATTATAGAGGGTTTTCACATCTTTACCTATTAGAAACATTCTGGACTTGACCCCAAAAGCAGACAACAAAAGCAAAAAATGAATAGTGAGGCCTACATCAAATGGAAAAGCTTCTGTTCAGCAAAGGAAACCACCAACAAAATGAAAAAACGGCCTATGAAATGGGAGAAAATATTTGCAAATCACATATCTGATAAGGGGGCTAATATCCAAAATATCTAAAGATCTCATATAATTCAGCAAAAACAACAACAACAAAAAACCCACCACACACACAACCACCCCCCCAATCTGATTAAAAAATGAGCAGAGTTTCTGAACAGACATTGTTCCAAAGAAGACCTACAGATGGCCAACAGGTACATAAAAGGTGTTCCACATAATTAATCATCAGGAAAACGCAAATCAAAACCACAATGAGATATAACCTTACACTTATTAGAATGGCTAGTATCCAAAAGACAAGAAGTAACAAGTGCTGGCAAGGATGTGGAGAAAAAGAAACCTTTGTGCACTGTTAGTGGGAATGTAAGCTGTGCAGTCACTGTGGAAAACAGTATGGAGGTTCCTCAGAAAATTAAAAGTAGATTTACCATATGATCCAGCAATTCCACTTCTGGGTATTTATCCAATGGAAATAAAAACACTAACTTGAAAAGATATCTGCACCCCCCGTTTAGTCAGCATTACTTACAATAGTCAAGACATGAAAACAACCTAAGTGCCCAGCGACGGATGAATGTATAAAGAAAATGTGGCTTATATACACAATGGAATATTGTGCAGCAACAGTAAAAAAGGAAAAGCTGCCATTTGAGACAACCTGGATAGACCTGGGCATTATGCGAAGGAAGTCAGACAGAAAAAGACAAATGCCATAGAATCAAACTTATTGTGAAATCTTAAAAAAAGAAAAAAAGCTCTTAGATGCGGAGTACGGACTGGTGGTTGCTAAAGAGGGGGGTAGGGAAAACCGGCAAAGGCAGTCAAAAGGTAGAAACCGGCACTTATACAATAAATAGGTCCTGGGGATGTAATGGGCAGCATGGTGGCTATAATGAACAACACTGTACTGTGTATTTGAAATTTGCTGAAAGTAGATCTTAAAATTTCTCATGAAAAGAAAAAATCTGTAACTGTGTGGTGATGGATGTTAACTAGACATACTGTGGTGATCACTTTGCAATATATACATGTATCGAATCAGGATGTTGCACAACTGAAACTAATATTATACTTCAATTACATCTCAATTAATAAAAAAAGAAAACACCCTGACCCCACTCACCCCAAGGAAATAAAGCAATCTCTAAGGTGTAGAAAGTTACAAACTACAAGACTGTAAGCGAAAAAGATCAACAGTCATGAAGCCCTAAGCCATGAGGGGGGAAATGGCTTCTGAGGATTTTTTCTATCTAAAAACACTTCAAATCCAAAATCAAAAGTCGGATTGAACCTATTTGAAGGCAACAAAAATAACTTTAAAAGACAGGGCAATTGCTGTTTTGTAAAAGAAATCAACAGAGGCATTTAAGTACTTACTTTCCTATAAAAATAGGTCTCTTTTCATAAATCCTCAGGAATATCTAAAGTGTAATATGAGGTACATATGGCCAAAGCTGCCATATAATTTCTCTAATGAGGCCAACTTTGGGGAAGGTGATAAAGTCAGTCTAATATGTTTTTCCAGGAGGTATTAATTAAATTTATCATTAGTAGTTCTACAATAATGTCTCTCACACACACGCATGCACTTTCACAATAATCTAAAAGAAGAACCCCGCTTTTAGGCGAAAAAGAGGGAGGAAGTAGCTTACAATTTCAGAGTATATTCAGTCCCAATTAAATGAAAGAAGACATTCAAAATTTTCTTTGAGAGCCTATACAACAATACTTAGTTGACTAAAGGGAATCTGTACCTTCTTAAATTAATTCCAGCACTTGTTTGAAATTAAATTTCCTATCTGAGCATATAGTATTAGACAAACAGCTTTCTTTGGTGTGGCACTATGAGAGTCTACATATGAAGACACTCAGCTTCAATTTGAGGACATAAATCATCAGTTCTTCTGTTCTCATATTTATATGGCTATAGTCTACGGGCTGAATGGTATAGTCATTTTTTCTCTGCAACTAAACAAGGTAAATAAATGTGATATATTGGCACATCACCCCGCCACTCTGCATATGGTGCACATTAAGGTTGTATTCATTTGCCATATGAATATAATTCCTTTTACCACATCTACTATTAGTTACAAGCAGTAAATACAGAGTTGTTTTGCTGGAACTTGAGGGCCTGCATTACATCATGGAGCACTAAACATCCTGGACCTTCTGGAGAATTTCATAGACGTAGTTTTAATGTCACCTGAACTCGAACACTGCCAACATATTGTTTCAAACCCTACTTGATGAATTCTTCAAGGAAGAAAAACAAGGGCAGTCTCAGTGTTTGTTCAAAGATGCACACCAAAAATAGGGCCACGGGAAAGCTCCCGATGAGACATACAAAAACTCATGTTGTTGACAAAAGAATAGATCAAGAGTCACATCCAAGGCATAAAAAGGCTACTTGTTGCAAACATTGCTTTTCTATTCAGAATTTAGGTAATGCAAGGAACCTAAAGTTAAAATATCATCCATAAACTATATTTTAAAAAAAGTATCATCCAAAGACTTTTCTCCAACTATAGCTTACTAAAGACCTGCAGTCAATAAGAATTTAAATCTCATGATAAACTGTGATGCTTTATTTCACTGGGCATATATTTTGCTCACTTTCTCCTTGAACAAAATATTACCAAGTTCCAAATCCAGGTCAGCATGGGGCATAAGAAAGAAGAAAGTGAGTTATTTTACAAATTGTTATGGTTCAACACATATGCATACATCTTGACATTTGGGTCCCATAAATAATACGCCACAGGCAATTAAAAACAAAGTACACCTGTCTTATCAAGTGCTGATTTTCAAATTTACTAACATTAAGTCTCCAAATGCATCCAGCAGATGGTGCTCTAGGACATCTACAGTTTGTGTTGAGTCTAACCTTACTTTGGCAAGACAAAGAATAAGGATTTATCAGTGGCTTCAATAAAACATATTCGGCTTTATGATAAAAAGAACATAATTCCTAAATATGTGCACAAAAATACATATGCATAAGACATGTGCACAGAGGCAACCAGTAAATATTTCACACCTGGATGATACTACTTTTGTTATGGACTTGATGAGTAGTCTATGTATATCTGGTATTTATGCTCATATGGCAAGATCATTCTAAATTCATTAAAAAAAATTTAGAATGCCTTAAAGTTAGAATTCATTTTTAATTATAGCAAGAATGCCTCATTAGGGTGATACTAGTAAAATTAACAACAGTAGGATTTACGGTAATGACTTAAGTGATTGATGAGAGTATAACAAAATGAAGTTTTAGACAGAGAAAAAAAGCAGGGCAGCTATGGCATACAGTACTTTAAAAAGCAGCTCTGTGGTCTGTTAGTGCTAGCCTTATGGTTAATAAAACCTTCTTTCTAATTAACGGTGCTGAAATATTCTTAAAGAACAGAATCCCGGTGTTATGAAAAAAAAACTTAGCTTTTTCTTTCTTTCAGTAGACGCCATGCCCATAAAGAAGAAAGCTGACATAGATTAGCATGTCTGATTGCAATGAGGAAAAAAAATGCCACCTTTCAATCAAATCAAAAACAGAACGTGAGAATGGAAAACTACTTTACCAAAATACTATACACACAAACCTACACAACAACCTCACAGTCAGCAACCATTTGCTTCTAAAGCTAATCAACTATGGGTTTAAAAAAATTGCTCAGATAGTTAAAAATACTTAAATACTTTTAATAAGCATTTAATTTGAATTTTATGGTCTATTAATCCAATATAAAATGGTGGATAAATAACGATTTTGGAAATTTTCATCTTGCTTGTAAGATCATTTCAAAGTTTTAAAATATTTGTCAGCTGAATGTATTGGGCAGCATTTTCTCCATTTTGAAGGAAAAAGGATTATTTCAGGAAAAGCATTTTGGTGGACAAGATTTGGTTCAAAAAGCATACAGAGTGCTCGGCCAGAGATATGATTCCAAACAAAAACATCCTCCATTGAAATGTTCTTGGTTGATTTTATTTTTTAAAGTCACAACTAAATGGAATCCTATGTTACTTTTCTTTTCCTGGAGAAACTGCATTCCACAGGAGATAACCCGCACAAGACAACAGACAGAGAACACCTCTCTGCTGTGCAGGCGAGCGAGGCTTTGCCACAGAATCCAGATTTCAGAGAACACGCGTATCCTTTCATAAGCCCCAAATTGTACCACATAGTTAGCCTGACTTTGCCCAACCAATACGCATATTAATATGATTTTAAAAAATAGTAATAAAGCTATTAACTTTACATATAGCACTAAGGTTTATAGAAAATGCTGTAGGCTTATGATCTCAGCAAGTAAAATTATTAGCTTATTCTCATAATTTTTGAAATAAAAAGTGCACAAAATACTTGAATAAGATCTATGAAATGCATAAAAAGCAACGCCCTAGTTTTTTAAAATTTACCTATTTTCCCTTCAAGCAAGAAAAGTCTAAATTCAAAAATTTAAGTTGAGGCATTGTGTGCATTTATAGACCACAGTGCAATTATATATATATATATATAAGCCTGACCGTCTCTTATAGAACACTTACACTGCATCCAACAGATATAATACAGGAATAAACACAGCCTAAAATTCCTCATCTGAAAGGCTCTGACTTCGGTGACTGCTTCGTGGAGCCATCAATGAGCCAGAGGCTTATAAAATCTGAACCAGCTTGCATGAATCCTTAAAACACACGGTGAAATCTCTCTCTCTCTCTCTCTCTCTCTCTCTCTCGTCATTTTGTTTTGAAAAGCTTTAACTGGCTTGTTCATTTTTCTATTCTAATGTGCGATATTCTCATTATATGAAAAAGTGCCTATTTGTCTTTCTCCCAGATCCACCCTTCAAAGCTAAAGCAAAATTAAATAGGGACATCAGATGCTAGAAAAGGGCCAGAAAGGACGAGGTTCACTTTGAGAAAGGTAATTTAATTTAGTCAATATACATACAATTTTCTAAAATTTTTATTAGCTGTGCTATTATGTTATTCGTTTATTTTTTCTTTGCATTTCCAGCACTGCTAGGAGTTAATGTCCACCATACTGAAGACAATGAGAGGGTATAGATGAAGTGCTTTATGAAAAATATAACATTATAATATATACTCTAATGCCAACATGATGGTGTTTGTGTGGTGATTTATTTGCTCTAAGCACCCAGTGCTTCTGATAACACCTTAGTTAGTTCCCATTGTTGCTTTCATTTTGCAGACAAGACACAAGGACCACAGCAAAGCTTAGAATTCAGATTTGTTTTACTCCAAACTCCAGAATGTGGTCAATCCTACTTGATTTATTTTTTTAGAAAACACGCATGTAAAAGCCACCTCTAGGGTGATTCATAAGGTATTTAGTTATGTAAATACATTTTTCACCTATATGGAAAGCTGAATATTTCTAGTTTTAAAATATACTTAAATCTATGAAATGTAACAACTATTGCCTATAAGTGTGCTATAGCTAGTAAGCCTTTAGCTTCTTCTCAGAATACACATTGGTAATAACATGAACACGATTAGGTTACATAAGTAAAATATATATATATATATTTTTTTTCTTGTGTCTGGATTGCTATATGTGCATGAAACATCATGCACTATTTTAAGGCAAGAGAAAGTTCTTAAATATTTTCCAATAAATAACAAAATGGTATATTTATTATCTATGTCAAATCTAGGTCTATCTGAGTTAACTTAGTATATCTCAATAACTGAATTTATAGACACAGGAAAAAAAGAAATTGAAAGTAGTCACTCATCCTAAAAGGCCAGAAAGGAGAATGAGCCGAATGTAGGGGTCCATAATGAAAAGACCATGAAGCACCTTTCAAAATAATGTGAAAAAAATTCCTGAAGTTTACATATTTTAAAAGGTTATCATAGTTATATATAAACTGGACCTGTCTGTATAAATATGTGAAATACACACATGTACACACTATCCCCCATACAGACACATTAAAGTTGATCTGATCACAAAGACTGTGTAATCCATAGCATTGCAGCCTTATTTTTTATATTCTGTTTGTATGGAGACTGATCTGTGCTTTGATTAAAATAAGAAATATATAGTAGAGGTTCACTGAATAAAAACCACACCAACCAAACACAAACAAAGCAGAACCAGCTCTGATAAAACACTTTGCAAATACTTCTTTTAAAATTATATTGGCTTTCAATTATAAAGTTTCACTTTCATACATATAATATACATTTAATAAGCACAACTCAAAGAAGTCAACCCAAAATACGATAGACTTAAATGTATTCAGACTGGTTCATAACCTGGGGCTGAGTGACAGATGTACAGCAGGATTCAGGTAAAGTAATCAGCAACAACACAATCCTTCCTTAGCCAAATACATTGCAACTTGCTTTAAATTAAGAAACTGTAAATATTTAAGAGCAGCTAAAAAGCTCCACCTTATGAAGTAAAAATCTAAAGCTATTTTTGCAGGAACTTTTCAGTGTTGTCATAATCATTTTAATTAAATTCTCATTTTTCAGGTGGTCCCTTTAATTGTTTTTTCCTACTTCTTAATGTGTTTTTCTAAAGCCATTTCTTTGCTGCAGCTGTGTGCGATTGGTTTTAATGGTAGCTGCTTCCTTTTTTGCCTTCTGTGAATTACAATTTTAAATGGTTACACATTTTTTGTTTTACTGCCTTCAGCATAGTTTCATAAAGACGTTTAAGGCTGTTGCTGAGCATTTTCATTTCCCATCTGAAAAACCAAGAGCCATTTGAATATTCCATATTGGCCTTTTATGACCTGCTTTACTTTTTAATATGTAAATGAAAGCATATTTTTTATAAAGAATGGTTTGTTCCCATGGTATTATAATTTTGCTGTTTTAAAATATGAATTCAATAAACAAGATAATATATGATTGTTCTTTTTATGTTATATCTTACTATTCGTGAATGAAACACCTCTATTTTATGTGATGACAGCCATTTACAATGAAGAACTAGCATTTTCAGATCATAAGAATAACCTATAATGTGAAAAATGAGGTTTCACACTTGGATTTGAATTATCAGTGGTCACAAAATGTCAATAATGAGGCTATCTAGACCTTTCTTAAATTTTAACTAAGAAATTAAAACTACTTGATGATTCAGTTTCACTTTCACTATGATGTAAAAGATAACTTTATTACAAACTGTTATTACATTTCACTTGTAAAAGTTATCAAATAAAATGTACTTACTGCCTGGGTTATCTCCAATCCCACTGCTTTTCCCATTCCAGTACCAGAGCAAAAGGGTTGCATCACGTGACCCAGAGAGAATGTAGCAATTTCCCCCAATATACGACTCAGAACGAGTGAGGCAAGTGACGACATCCCAATGGCCAAACACAACTTGGATCAATTTTCCTGAAACACAAAACAATATCCTTTAATATTGCTATAAAATTTAAAAAACTTTCCGCTCATTATGACCATTTCACTTATAAGGTAATAAAGCCTTATAAACTCAGATTCTGATAATTCAGATTTTATAATAAAATTTGATCTGGTCCAATCTAAGAGTTTTCTATGGATAGTAACACAAACAAAAAAATAAACTGTGATAATAATGTTTTGAAAGGCAAAAACTATTTTCAATTCAAACTATAATATTTAAGGACTATGACACCATCCTATATAATAAAGAGCTAATATGTTAATTAAACCAGAGGGTGGAATGACCTTCCAGAATGACCTTCCGAACAATCAGTGGGCGGGGCCACAGGGCCACGAGGCAGGTGGGGCTGTGAGGGTGGAGCTCCTTCTGTGAATTTCGTTAATCGGGCCTCTAGTATCATTATAATAGCTACTATAAATTACAAATGAATCATATCTACTGACGGAAGTAGGCCCAGGGAACCCTTATTGGGAACCACTTCAACATTTTTCTTAAGTTACTCTAGTCTATATGATTCAAAACACAACGAAACTTAGTTGCCTTTTAGAAGTACTCTATACTTCAGACTTCACTAATACAAACCCCTCTCTGACTTAGTAAAGATTGAATGCATTTCAATGTAAGTCACTTTGGAGAGCTTGTTTTTTAAACTCGGGATTACATGAACTAAGTTTTGCTAAAAGGACTAATATACTGTGATTGCAATCTGAACCAGGTCACTATTTCTTT
>NW_006295491.1:3435096-3475945 GCF_000327345.1 Myotis davidii | reverse complement strand
AACAAAAAAATTGTTGGGGAAGGGGTTAAGGCAGTTTATCTAAACTAATAATGTGGCGGGGGGCGGGAAGGAACCCAGTGAACTTACTATGTATCTAGGGCTTCAAATATAGGACGAATTGTTCACATAATGGTGTCAGAAAAAAAGTAAAGCCCCACTTATTAGAATCTTTGTTTTAATTAGACATGATATTTACAATTCACACAAACTTGTCCAAAGAATTAAATATCCGTAGATCTTCCCTTCCGTCCCTATAGTTTCTAGCCAACACTTGCCTTTGAAATATTTGAAGAATCTAAAAATGAATGTCATAGAATATCTATCCTTAATATTTACCATGACTTTTTATTTTTTGTAAGTATTTCAGGGGTCATTTGAACACAACTCAAATGTTCAAGGAAAAAAGACACTAAGCTGAAAAAAAGTTTGCATGCTTAACTTGGAACACATTATAACCTATTCAAAAGCTGACGGTCTCAATTAAGTATTGGTATCTACGTGTATTTAACTTTTTAAGATAATAATAAATATAACTAAAATATTTACATTAAATTGTTTTAATTTTCTATTTTAATAAATGTAAAGCTTATTTTAAGTGCTGCAATTTTAGAAATAAAACATTGAAACATACTTGTTCTAAATCAAATGAAAAGTCAAGTACAGTGTTTTCCCACTCCTGCACAAAGACTACTACTAGTAACTTTAAAATCAGATTCATTTCAATCTAAACTTGCAAAATTAATAAAAAACACTTTAAAGAATTTTTTCCTGTGAATAAGGACTTTGGTAAAAGCAGGTGTTTTATCTGCAAAATATTAAAAATGTTCAGTTTTTAATTCCTTCAGTCTTTCAAACCTACATTAAAACATTTCTTTTTTTAAAACCAGCTATATCAATAAAGAATATGGTAAGAAGAATTCAAGACTTTGTAGAATAAAAAGTGTGTGTGGGGGCAAATAAATATGAAAAAAAGTAATTTTCACATCATTTACAATTTTCATGCCGAACAAAATGGAGATTTAGTGTGAAATGGGTGGGCCTAAATTAGAGGCAGGGTTTTCAAAGGGCAAGAGAGAAGTTAGGTAGGTCACTCTTAGGCCAGGTTAGAAAACTGAAGGTTAAATCAGTGAGTTTTAACTACTAAAGAAACAGGACCCTAACATTGTGATTGTTTTGATCACGGAGTATGTACAGCGACTTCTGACTCAGCCTGTACCTAAGTGCTGAGAGCGTGTAAACTAGGAGTGACTTAAATAGGTCATTTAGAATAGGCTCATTTAAGATGAGACACCCATCAACTCAGTGGGCCGCAGGAGTGAGAATGAGTGAAATAACTACAAGTGGCTACGTGAGGTATGTGGGGTACATGGCACAGAGGAAACCAGAGCCCTCCATGTGCACCTGGAGCTTGCAAAAGAGCAGCTACTCACTCAGTAACTTGTGTAATTTCCAGCTCATGCGAGGACAAAGTGAAAAGCTTTATCTGTAAAAGTGGGATGGAGTAAGCATGGTGACAGAATGATCCAAGATTCATTATTAATTCTCATCAGTGGAGTCATCACTCTGTATCTAGAACACCAGTGTCAGGAAAATGGATACTCGCTCACTGTGGTTTCTTTTCCAACTACAATCTCCTAGTGTTTTAAATTTTGTCCCAAAAGTTATCACAGTGACTTTCCATTCAACAAACACTTACTAAGCACCTACTAAGTGCCAAGCAGGAGGCCTCCTCACATCTGTATAGCGGTAAATAGATATGGCAAATAGACATGGTCCCTCCCCCAGAGTATTGACTGTCTAGTAGGGCAGACAGACATTAAACAACACACAGATATATAACTAGGAACAGTGATTAGTTTTATAAAAGGAAGAGTACAGGGTACGATTAGTGGGAATAATAAGTAGAACTAAAGTATACTGGGCGCCAGGGAAGATAAAAATGAGCGAGTGACATTTAAGTATTAATATATGAAGGGTTTCATACTTTACTACAAATTAATCTTATTCTCTACAATGCATACTTTGGGCTCAACTCTGAAAAACATTATTTTTTTAAGTTTACTTTTTCCTGTTCTGGAAGCCGTTCTGAGTGATATTTGTTATTGCTACGAGGCTGAAGTTCACTCCTCCTAAATAAATCACAGCATATAAATACCTGCTGCTCTTTTGGTAAATTATTTTCTGATAATCTCATAAGTGTTCCTCAACCTTTATTTTTTGTTTCCTTTAATACCAGTCCACCTCTCCACACACTAATATCAAATATTACCACAAGCACTAGAATATCCCTTTTTTGACAGAACAAATTTTCTAGTTAATGTTTTATTTGACAGCTGTGCTACAAATAAAAAAAATCCAAGCTCAGGACTCCACACCACTGAATCTAAAATGTGGCCTGAAAATAATTCCCACTGCTGAGGGAAGGTTTTATTGTTGCCTCTGCTGCTCTGGTTGTGTCCTGAAAACATGATTTATGTTAAAAGAATTTCCTGTTACAACCATGTTTCTTCCCCCTCCCCATCCCAAACCTAATAAGGATTCTTTTTTGCTTATGTGCTAAAATATAATTGAATTCAACACTCGTGATAGCTTAGCAATTATATATTATTATTTTAAATTTATATTTATTGTTGAAAGTATTACAGATGTCCCCTTTTTAAGCCATTATATGTTATTGATCATACAATTTTCCCCTTGCTTCTCTGCTAAACTTAGAATAATATATTTAATATTGCTATTGTCATGTACACATTTTGTAAGGCACAGTTAACCTAACTGAAATTATTTTAAATAAAACTAGCATCCAAGTTTACTTGTATAAAAGATATTAAGAAAGATATGAGGGCTATCATTTGAAAAATGGGATAAGGATGCCTGTCCTGTTTCAGAGGATTATTGTGAGGCTGGAACAATATGCATGTGAAAGAATTTTTTAAGTTCTATAGAATTATCTTAATTATAACTATTTCATAATGTAAGGTCAATTTTACAAATATTAATATCCAATGCCTTTTAAAAATGATATGAATGGACAATAAACTCAAGAGCCCTCAAACGTCAAAACCAAAGACTGACAATATATAATTGCACTTATACGACATTCTGGAAAAGGCAAAATCCTAGATATGAAGACTAGATCAGTGGTTGCAAAGAGGTTGAGGGGGGAGCACAGGGAATTCTGGGGGTGAGAGCTGCTCTGCACATCTCTTGTGGTGGTGGTTATGGAACTCTGTAGTCTGCCTGAACTAATGGAACTGTATATCAAATAATGAAATTTACTGCATATACATTCAAAAAATAACTTTCAAAAATGTGTAAAAATCCATGTGCAACTTAAAGGGATGTTTAAGAAAATCTTTAAGAGTATGAAGCAATTTTAATCTGAAAATGTGTGCAAACAGGAAGCACAATTTGAGGTCAAATAGTGCTAGTGTTGTCATTACCACATGGTGAAAGTAAAGGTTTAAATTTTGTTATTAAATCACAAAAATTCATTATAATTATACAGCTATTTTAGGAAGACGTATCAATCCCCATTGTATTTTTAACGAATTCTAGAGGAATTTTAGGTTCAACAGTAATCAACCTCATAGACCTAAACATTTAATAAAAGCCCAATTAATAATAAGGATTTGAATGAGGAGGTTTTCTTTCTGGACATACGGAATAAAGATGCAAATTATTAAAAAGCCCTAGATCATCAATTCCATTAAATAAAACATAAACAAAATCCTGCCTAAAAACAACTTGTAGGGTTTATTGTAGGAACAGTACATGTTAAACTATTTTCCCTACTCTTTCATAGCTGTTATAATACTGTCACCAAAATATACTTAGGACAAACTCCTTCAATACCAGCAATTATCTTTTCAGTACACTGTACTTACTAAGGCAGAAGAATGGACTCACACATTTTATAAACATCATTAACAAGACTGAAAGATGACTTGCTGTAAACCATTTAATAAACTAGAAATTTCAGTGAGAAAGAATTTTCTATTCCCAAACATTTAAATCAAGATATTTGTAGAGCCTTGTTTTAGCTGAAATATGTACTTCCACAGTATCCAACAAGTTCTAATGCATTAGTATCTCATTTTAATTATTTTTAAATATTCACCTATATATTTACTACATGTTTATTTAATCCTCTAACAATTTCTAAAATATTTTAAAGAGACTCCATGAAATTTTTCAATGTTTCTACATTTCCTAGATGCAAAAATGTATATGCATTTATTGGATCAGGTCTCCTGTCATAATTCCAAGGTGAGTTTAGTTTGTCCTGCATGCAAATGAATATATAGGCTTAACATTTTATATTCTAACAAGAGCTGTCATATAAAATCAGTAGTCAGCTACTTTTCTTCATGATGGTGTAGATTTCAGCAAGATTCTATGCAGAATTGGGTGGATAAAAATTTCTACTTCCAAGAAATACACCTAATGAGAATTTCCAGTAAGGAAAAAAATCCTTTAAATAATACAAAGGTGGGAAAATACACACATATGCACTTGTCATAAGATTATGCAAATACATGTGCATATGGTATTTACATACCATCACTTGGGTGACAAATCTACTATAAAAAGCTGCCTCTTAAAAACATGCTGAAGCTAACTTAATGGTAGACTATATAGTAGATTGGGGAAAAGTGTCTTTTCCTTATTTTATAAATGTTAGAATCATGTAATTTTTGGAAGGAAGACGACGAGAAAGCATTCTAAGTGTCTCAATGTTACTTATAGTAAACTTTAGTTCACGGATGAAGAAAGTAACAATTACCTGTGTCTGTAGAATAGACTCGGAAACTTTTATCCCAGAAGCCGCAGACGAGGATGTAGCGGTTGTCGGAAGTGATGACAAAGCACTGGGAATGGACTTGAATACTCTGATCTAAAAGGTCAGTGATCTGCCTCCTGTGCATTCCTGTATTGCTGGCTATGAGAACAGAGGAAGAAAAAAATAAGCATACTAAACCCACACGTACAAAGAAATCCTATAGTTTGCCATGCTCAGGATAAGGGGCGGGGGGCAGGGGGGAGAAGCAGCATGTTCCAGGGTGGGAATATTTGATCTTTAATTTTAAATATAGTAATATTTGAAAAACCAAATAGGAAAACACATCCGAATGCTAGAAGAATGTGGGCAACTAAATCCAACATCTCAGTAAGAAATTTTGCCTAGAGGAAAGAAACAATAACATGCTACAATTTAAAAAGAGTGTGCGACTCCCGGAACACGCTTTCTAGCTCTTGGGCAGGACCAAACTAGATTACAATCTGCAGATTGCATCATGGTTAGGTTTGTGTTTCTGACAATCTCATTACACCTATCGCCATGAGAATGGATTCGTGTTGTGACAATCCATTACCTTTAACTTTTTGTCACAAGGAAGAGATATTAGAATTTAAATGTCATATAGCTGAAATATTGTAGCATCTTGTACTACTTTGGCTGTAACAGGTCTTTAATTTGACTAGATGTGAACTCCCCTTCCCCCTGTTTACAGCTGCACTTGCATGTATGGAAAGGGGAGAACGACTATTTATTAAAGATACTTGTAATTGAAAAAGTCAAAGCACAGCACGCGGCCACTTTCCTACCCCGTATGTAAGCAATAAAACAAGACAGCCTGGCAGTGTGTTTTCAAAGTGCTACAGAGCACCCGAGATGGGGTTTGTCACAAGGCACAAGGTCAGACTCGGAGCGACATTAAGCACGCGGGAAGAGTAATAATCCTCTAGAAACACACTATCAAGTATGTCATTATCAGAAAAGGAATTTCCACCGAGGTGCCTTTTTTGGCATTATGAGGCCAGCCAAATAGAAAGCTTTGTTTCTAGTCATCTCAGGGGTATTTCACACCAACTTTCCAACATAAATAATGATTCTTACATTGTTAAAGAATCTTGATTGTATCAGAAACTGGAACAAACAATAAATTTCTGCATCAGATTATTACATATTTTGTATTATAGTCTGTAGTTTTAAAAGTACTATGAATGCATTATTGATAAAAATAGGAAAAAATTTATATTATATTCATTGTTTATAATAACTAAGTTAATGTGGCCAATTTCATGGAAGGCTCAGAGAATAATACAGAAGAAAACTGCGTTCAAAATACTCTCCAGTGCTCTGCTGGGAACACCTGGGGACACAGAGGAATAAAATATTCCCTGCCTTCAGGGAATTACAACATGGCAAACATACATGTGTAATACTGCAAAATTCTGCTAGAGTCTGACTACACAACTTAACTATAAGGTTATTAGATAACTGTTTGATAATGGGATTCATATTCTTTTCGGTGATTAATGGGCTAGAAAGTAACAGCAGTAGTTAAAAGGGCAGGTTTCCAGTTTGGGAACGTCCCTCCATCCTTCCACACAAAGGGAAGTTACTGGCAGATGAGAACTTTTATGGGTATCACCGTGTATCACAGAGAGACATTAGCATCTCACTGGAATGAAGCTGTGGAATACAATTCAGCTGTTTTTTAATCCCAAGAAACCTAGCAATTAAAAACAAGATATGTAGTACTTTCTAGACTGGTTATTACAGTATTTTATTCCACATGAAAATTGTAAAAAATGTCCATTTTTTCTCAGTGTTTATATGACTTTTATTCCTATGATATAAAGTTTGATACTGGCCTCTTTTGGGGTGTGATCTCTTGGGAGCAAAACAGATCTGGGCATGTGCATATTTTGAATTGAATGACCACGAAGTGCCAATGAATAAAGGCTGTTGCCCCTTGAGCATTCAGATGAATTATTTTATTCCATGTAAGTGCTTACTTATAAGCTAACATTGCAACATCTATCTATCTATCTATCTATCTATCTATCTATCTATCTATCTATCTATCTATCTATCATCTATCTATCTATCTATCTATCATCTATCCACCTACCTACTTATCTAATCTATACAACCTATACAACCTACATATCTCACAACTGACTTTCCTTTATCTTATTGTTTTCTCTGGCATACCTCCTGAGATTCAATGCTGAAAGCATTTTTATGTAATGAAACTTAGGTAAACTTATTTGTCTAGATAAGCAGTCTTCAAACTTGGGTGCATACCCCTGGGAATTTAAGATTTCCCCGAGGATACACAGGCACAGGTGGTTTTAAGGGAATCAACTTCTAGTTCAACTTTCATAAGTTCTGCCTGAAACAGGTTTGCCTAAGGCAGCGGTTCTCAACCTGTGGGTCGCGACCCCTTTGGCAGTCGAACGACCCTTTCACAGGGGTCGCCTAAGACCATCCTGCATATCAGATATTTATATTACGATCCATAACAGTAGCAACATTACAGTTATGAAGTAGCAACAAAAATAATTTTATGGTTGGGTCACAACATGAGGAACTGTATTTAAAGGGCCAGAAGGTTGAGAACCACTGGCCTAAGGACTCCTTTCTAACCTCGCCTTTCGCATGCTCTTCTTCCACTAGATAAAATTAAGGCATATTTCTCTCCTACCTAGAATCTTACTATGGTGCTTCACCTCAGAATATAAGAACCTCTTGAAAGCCAAAAAATTGGAAAATTGAAAATACTATAATGTGATGATGAAAAGTGAATGTGTAGGTAGCAAATCATTCTGCAGAGCAGGTGGTTTCCAATTCAATGCTTTTAATCAAATGGAAGGAGTATCTAATCAGGCTGTCAATTGATAGATCATTAAAAATAAGTTTCAGTGACAGACTGTTAAAATGGCTGTTGAATGATAGACCATAATGATATTTCTTAATAGATCACTATATGAATGTTTTCACATAACCCAGAAAGAGCTCAACGATTTGAGCGACATTATTAAAACAAAACTCTTTCTTTTCCCATTTATTTGCTCATGTGAGTGACATTCATCAGAGTTTCCACCCATAACAAAACAAAAAAAAAGTAAACAGAACTGTTGACAAATCTTGTCCCATTCAGCAACAAGTAATATTCATCCATGAACACAGGAGCTGTTTCATTAAAAATATATTTCTAATAAATGTTTTTATGTTTCATAATGTCTAAAATGTTTAATTTTCCATAAATTTTAAAGTTATAATTGTATAGGGGAAGTAAAATGAAAATATAAATTCAAGATGAAAAAGAAATAATGTACAATTTTCAACTAGAGATTTTTATACATTTTTTAAAAACAAAATGTTTGTGATTCCTTTTCATATTTAGATTCCATTGGATATATTTAAAATTTTATACACTTTGCAACTATTAAAACTTGTGATGAAACTGTTCAGCTGTCAACTTAAAAGCGTGTGGGACGGTACATGGTTTTAAACAATTATTTTAGGAGATATAAGAGCAAACAATGTGATGACCAGTGATCTGGAGCAGGAAATAAAACTATGGCCCTCAGGCCAAATTTGGCCCATGTCTGGTTTTGTATATAAATTTTTACTGGAACACAGCAATGTTCATTTGTTTACACATTGTCCATGGCTGCTTTTGTGTTATACCAGCAGAGTTAAGTCCCTGTGTCTGAGACCTTAAGGCCCACAAACCCTAAAATATTTACTATCTGGTCCTTCACCAAAAATGTTTACCTATGTTTACTCTAATGCAGTGATGGCGAACCTTTTGAGCTCAGTGTGTCAGCATTTTGAAAAACCCTAACTTAACTCTGGTGCCGTGTCACATATAGAAATTTTTTGATATTTGCAACCATAGTAAAACAACGACTTATATTTTTGATATTTATTTTATATATTTAAATGCCATTTAACAAAGAAAAATCAACCAAAAAAATGAGTTTGCGTGTCACCTCTGACAGGCGTGTCATAGGTTCGCCATCACTGCTCTAACGGGTTGTAATTGCCAAATTCATTTAATTATGGACTTTATACTATAGGATATTTATTGTCAAGTTTTAGGGTAAATAGTAAGTATATACTTCAGAAATAACGCTTTAAATGACTTAGCAAATAGCCTTTATTATTTTTCTGACTTTTAAAACTTTACCAAAGTGAGCATTTAAAATTTTTTCAATATATGGCAAATCATATCTACTTGAAGTAAAACAAGATTTAGAAAAAAGAGTAGCATTTATCCTACATATAGATAATTCTTAGATTTCCACTTATATTTGGGAAAATGATAAATGATTTAGTTTAGAGCTTAGATTATTTTAGCTCATCTTGATAGTTTATCTGCAAATCTTGGCCATTTAGCTCTCTGGTGAAACAATGGTTTTAATCACAAAAAGGATGACATACACACAAGGAATATCTTGAATTTCAAACTACTAAATCAGCTTACTCAAATGCTTCATTTAAAGACTTTAAAATCCTAACAATGTATTTGTGCCAGGGAAATTTGACAGTCATAATGCAAGCACCCATAATAGTAGTATACCCCACAGTTATGCAATTAAGTTTTCTTATCCTAAAAGTTACTGGATAGCATCTTTAATATTGAAGCTTAAATTCTTAGTGAAGCCACATCTGCAATCCCCACCCATGAGGATGAAGAATACTAAAACTAGCAATTTTAACAGAGCTACTCAAAAGGCAGAACAGCAAGTAAGCATTCTGAGTCACCTGCTGCCGGGACTCATTTCATCCCCATGGCTCTTTCTGCTCCTCTTTTCTTTTTCTTTCCCCCTGAACAAATTTAACCTCCAATGGCAATTTATTGGGCTGTAGGACCCTAGGAAAATGAATACGAATATCTTAACACTGCCATTGGCTAGGCAATATATTTCAACTTTGAAACTGCTCTGCAATTGCCCATTAATCCCCTCCGAATGAACAGAGGGTCCAGGAAGAAAGGATTGATCTCCTTTAATGATGAAACCCTGGCACTACAGTTTTATTTTTCACAACACAGTGCTGCTAAGAACCCCACTGTTATTATGAAAATTTCCCTAGCAAAGGAGCTCCATCACATTACTGGGGCACCAATTCATCATAACGCGCCTCGCTCCTGCTCATCAACAAGTCTGAGTGATGAAAAGATCCAATATTATCCTGACAGTACTTCATGCGCATTCTCAATCACACATTATTACAGCATCCATATTAATTTTCAGTGACACGCGTCCTAGGCCTGTTCAAATTAGGCAAACCAACGAGGGGGAGTTGATGAAATACCAGCATAGCCACAGCTCATTGCATTCCAATTTGCATGCAAATGGTTTATCAGGAAAATTCCATTCCCAGCAACCAGCAAGTGAAAAACAACTGTAATCTACACTTCAGGGCCACCATACAGAGCTTAATGAATCGCAAAGAGAGAAGGAAGTGACAGACCTATGAGAGGATCGATTTCCACTGGCAGCTGGTATGGCTGGTCTTGTACAGCACCTTGATGAGCTGGAATTCACAAAAGATTAAAAAAAAAAGCATTATTTTTCATACATAAACTACATAAAAATGCACAAGTCAAATCTTATGTACAATTGTTTCCAACCCCCAAATTATATAGTTTTGTGAAATTTAAGGGGGAAAAATTCAGGTGCTTTCCTGGCGAGCTTATTAAACATTTATTTTAGATTAGTGCTGTTCTGAACCTGTGCCATCACAGTGGCTCCAGTCCTGGGCCATAAGCTAGAGCAGATGCTTGACTGGCAACCTCTGATGCTGCAACAAAACAAAATTAAGTGGTAAAGCGCACTGAAAACAAAATGTGACAACCATCTGCTGACTGTAGCAAATACTATTTTTTTTGTTACTTTTTAAAAGGCAGTTTTGAATGCTGCAGCACAAAGGATCCACGAAAACGTCAATTTATGATGGAGAAAGGGAAGGCTCTACGTCAGGGAACATTTACTGTTTCATCCATCACTTAAAATCAATCAATTGAAAGTTTGAATAAAAATAAAGAAAGCTATCTGCAGATAAATGTTTTAGTTAAATGCATTTGACGGAAATATTTTCCTAAAGGCTTGAGGTTTTTTTTTTTAAGTTTTATTAATATTTACTATTTCCATGGTTTCTATTTTAAAATACCCCAAGAAGCAAATGCGTAACAAAAATCAATCCATACTAAGAATAGTTGGTTCAATTCTCAAAACGATTCTAAAGGCTCAGGTATGCTTTTTTGGTAGTTGAGAAGAGATTCTGTAGGCTGTCTACCTGTGAAGGGCAGAGGTCTTTGGGTAGAGAGGAGGTGCAGGGCCAGCAGCTAGCAATGCAACCTTGGGCAAGTCATAAACCCCAAAATGAAGGGTTTAGAATAAATTATCTTTTCAGCTTTATAATTCTGATAGTTAAGTGCTGGGCCCTTTTCCAAATAATTTTCCCCAAATGATTCAGTCATTCACCCTGGTTAGTATCTGCCTTTTATGAACTCAAGCATTTTAAGCTGCTTGGTGGGTATTAGAGCTCTGCTAAAAATCATCTGATTTTAGGAAGTCTTTCTGACTGTCCTTGAGGGGCTGGGGAAAAAATGGGGTACATTCCAATGAGTGCACTAGATTCTAAATTTATTATGTCACAATTTCCCCTGTTAGTAAATAGCAACTTTTCAAGGATGTTTGGAAGGTAAAATAACTAAGTACAATAATAGCACTCAAAAAATTGTAGTTGAGTGCTTATAAGAAATTAAAATAGGTGGAGAGAGGAAGTCATAGGACTCACTCTTTTTTGCTGAAGATATTTTCTTTGCTGATGACTGGCTCTGCCAGTAAAGAAATCACAGGACACATACAGACAGGGAACGATTGGGAAAGTGTACCACAGCCTCTGATGTAGCCAACTGTGCCATTTACTTCCAGTAACACCAGTGCCAACCAACACTACCACCTGGAGAATCTGGCCTCAGAAACGTTAAAACCAAACTGTCAGTGAAAGGTTTAGGAGTCAACCATCTTTGTCATGTCTCAAGTCCTCGTTCTGCCACTGACTGCCTTTGTGACCTTGGGCAAGTTATGTAGTCCCTGTGTGTTTCCTAATCTGAACCATGGGTTAGACAGATTTATTAGGCTAAACCACATGAAATTACCAATACCTGACATATTGACTGATCAAAAATGGCAATTTGATATGGTTCAACCTAAATACAGAATCTACATCCTAAGGTTGTTGGGGGAATACATGTAAAGTGATTAAAACAGTATTTAGAACTTAGAATATGTTCTATAAACATTAGCTAATTTTTTCTCCTGGAGGTTCTGCAAGGGCTTTTAAATGAGAAGGAAGGGTAAAGATATATTTTTTTTCTAAATCAAGACTAAGACACAACTGAAATAAATGACAGGAGCTAGGAGTCTAATCAACAAGCTGTGGAAATCACAGGCTCTCAGAAAAGAAACAGAATCTAATACCCTCCCCCCCCTAATAGTGTAATATGAATTTGATATTCATTGAAGAAAACTGTTAGGGATTTTTGACATTCGTTTTAAATCAGGGGTGGGGAACGTCTAGCCCGCGAGCCATGTAAGACCCACAAAATCATTTGGTCTGGCCCTGCCAAGGCAATACGGGTGAGTTAATTAAATGTTTGATCAAATATAGCAGGCTAATTTTTAGGTTGATAATTTTGTATGGCCCATGAATGATGTTATAAATATCCAAATGGCCCTTGGCAGAAAATAGGTTCCCCACTGGTGCTTTAAATCAAGGCATCCTGACAGGTAAAGGTAGCACAAGATAGGATGAAAGACCAGATTTATGTAACTATACCTGAAACAAGGCACAGATTTAATAAAATGGGTGCTTAATTTCTTTAGGTGCAGGTACTGGTATAGCTCAGAACTAGAGAGCACACTGCGGAAAGCTAAGCACCTGGGTATTACCATGTTACCATTCTTTGTGTTTATCTGGTGAAGAGTTGCTGGGTCATACTGTAAAGCCAGAAGGTGGGGACAGAAACCACGAGTGGCACAAGGTACAGGCACAAGCAGCCTCATTGGGGAGAATTATAGGCAAAGTTTGGCAAAATATATGCAGTCCCCAAGCTATTGTCTTACAGTAAGGTGAACGGGGTTGGGAACAATAAGGGCATATTAGCACAGAAAAGCTGCCCCTACACCACTTTCCATTTCTATAGGAAAGCTGGAAGTTGGGAAAAGGACACCTGACAACCAAGCATGAAGGAAGAAGCTTTACAGTCAGGAAAATGGGCTTGCTCCAAAGGGGAGTCAGGAGCTCGTGGGCCCACACTGAGTCCCAGCTGTGGACCTGGTTACTCTGGCTGAGCTCTTTGCTAAGCTAAAGTAAAGATGGGGCAGAGAACAATTAAGGCTTTCCAGCAGATGGAAAGGTTTTCTCTCCTCACACATGGTGTCACTGTTTAAACTGAAGAAGTTCTCAGAGCCGCCACCAATAGCCACCCTGATAAGCACCATGGTGGCCCTGATGTCACAGGCACTGGGGCTTCCACCAGCTCTAAGGGTAACTGCAAAGAGTAGGCAAATCCTCTTATCACATTTGATAAACACACTACCGGCATGTTTTTCTCTAATGAGTGGCATTTAGAGACTCCAAAAATCACATTTGTTAATAAAATTATAATCTTTAGTCCCAAAATATCTATAATAATAAAAGCGTAATATGCTAATTAGAACGGACAACCGGACGACCTTCTGGATGAAGCCGGGGCTGTGAGGGTCGAGGCAGCTGCTGCTGCTGCTGCTGCTGCGAGGGCTGAGCCCCTTGCATGAATTTCGTGCATTGGGCCTCTAGTAAGTATATATTTGCATACACATTTACCTCTCTAAAATAAGTTCACTTGAAGAAAAATGTTTGCCTTGATTTTTACCTTCTGAACTTTTTCTGAAATCTGTTCTCTAATCAAATATTGGCATTCATTTTATTTCTAATGGCCAAAAAAATGTTCTGTCTCTAATAAATTCTGATACCAACACAGATTCTTCATCATGGGTACCTTACTGAGCATAGTCAGTGTGCCAAATTTTTGTTTGAATGTCAATTCAATTCTATCCCATTATAAAAACTCTTCCATTTAATTTGGCATAAGGCCCTTGTTCAAAACTATATTTTTGCAAAGAATTCAGGTATTAAAATGAGCAGTGCTTTTACACTTTACAGATTTAATGACAAGTTAACAGACTATTAAAATCTATTTTTAAAAATTTCCCACCTTAAACAATAGCTTGTGATGAGGAAGAAATTCAGGAATATACACACATAACTTTTTTTTAGATTAAAAACACGGTGCCTCGCTAAGAAAACAAACAAACAATAGCTTGTAGGGGAAAAGCCTATAATCTCTAGGACTTGATTTTCCTTCTTAAAAAAGAATTTCTAACTAGTGGCCAAAAGAACAGTGCTAAATCCAGATCCAAACATTCCTGTTCTAACGAGAGGCACTAAATCACAGAGGGATGATCATAAAGTCTGCGTCAGAAAACATGAGTGCAAACCTGGCCCTGCCACTAACTGCCCACGTGACACTGAACAAGCAGAGTTCCCTGCGGCTCAGTGTCTCTGCGGGAGAAATGTGGGGCTGGACTAGACGAACTCTAATGTCGCTTATTATCTGATGGCTTATGATTCTAATGGTTACTGCAGTACCTTTCCGTCAGCTACCATAACTATTCAGCACTAAATGGAAGAAGAGAATGTACTTAGGTTTTTGTCAGACAATTTAAGTATTCTTTTTTCTATCATCCACACAATACTACCATGTCACACACCAAAAGGCACATAGTAGAGGATCAGAAATGTCTACTCAGTAAATGAATGAGTGGAAAAAAGGGAACATAATAAATAAATGCATAAAACTTATGGACATAATATAGAAATGTTGTTATATTAAAATATTATGTTAGAAACTAGAGGCCCGGTGCACAAATTTGTGCACCACTGGGGTCCCTCAGCCTCACCTGCACCCTCTCACAATCTGGGACTCCTTGGGGGATGTCGGCCTGTGGGGATCATGCTGAAACTGGCAGTCCGACATCCCTGTGGGATGTAATAGTGCGCCAAGCGCAGGTGGCTGGAGATGAGCCCGTGCTGCTCCACTCATCCCAGCCCCACTGTGCCTGCTGCAGTCGCCACTCGGTAAGCTCGCTAAGTGGTGCTCCCACTGTGGGAGTGCAATGACCACTAGGGGCAGCTCCTGCATTGAGTGTCTGCCCCCTGGTGGTCAGTGCACGTTATAGCGACCAGTCGTCCGGTCATTCGGTCGTCTGGTCGTAATGGTTGCTTAGGCTTTTATATATAGATAGCATTTATCTCCTAAGAATAAAGACAAACCACCAGATGCCAAAGAATAGTCTATGTTTTAACATTTGTATTATATGCCTCATATGAGACTTCTTTAAGCCTTTCACACTATTAAACATTTTGGTTCTGAACAATGCTTGAAAGTTAAAAAGCTTAATCATTGAGATATATATTTGAGTAGATATTACAATATCTTTATCCAGTGTTCATCAGTTGCCATGCCTTATATAATGATGTTTCTTTTCTTACCAGGAAGGTTGTGCCACTTGTTCACAGCAAATAGCCTGTTAGCAGTGACTGTGATCACAGCAGGAGTCACCAAACCCGGCTGGGTGTTGGCTGCCACATGAGTGACAGGGGAGTTGGAGGGGAACTTGAGGACCATGATGACATCCTGCTGGGCTTGGTCTGTGAACATCAATGGGCTCTGCAGGAGGAGATACTATTGAGTGGGCATGACAAGACCCAGACATACAAGAAGGAAAAGACAACGAAAAACGAGAAGAGAAAGGGTGCAGGAAAAGAAGAGGAGACCGTGTTAACACAATTGCAAGTGAGAGCACAGAGAGCAGATAGGCTCCTAGAAACAGCACTTAGGATTTGCCTGTTTTCATGCATGTCATCAGTTGAATTTTTTGGTGATTAAAGAACAATACATTAACAGAAACACTTTAAAAATCAATAAATTTTATTGGCTGCCTTCCCTACCCCACTCTCATGAAGAACTACAAGAATGATTTGATTTAGATTCCAAATAGGCAAAAGTATTGGGGATCACATTAAACCATACTGATTGCTAATATGTGTCAAGTACAAAAAATAAATTTAAAAAAATGAGAATAGGCAATAGGCACAAAAGCAAGCCAAGGTAATTTCCAAAGATCATCAAAAATTGTGTTGAGTTAGCATGAATATTTTGACAACTAAATAAAGAGATAATTAAAACAAATATATATATTTATAAACAATAGTTATGCAACTTGCATGTATTATTTCAGTAGAGAAATAAGTTACAAATATAATACACAAACTTAATTATAAAAGTGTTTCAAAGCAATGCATAATTAAATATACTTGTAAAAACAATATATTTATATAGTGTACCAAGTCATAAACACTGCCCTATTATAATGCAAATGCCACTGTTTTCTGCTGCAGCTAAGAATAAAGTGGAATACCTAGATGCCCCTGTCCCTCTGGTGAAAAAAACAAACACCTGAAACTCAAAACCTTTGATTTCTCTTCTGAAAAGCAGAAAGTAATTAAAAATGTCACACAAAACACTGTCTGTTCTAATAGCTAGGAATGAAATAAATCTTGAAGACTACTAAGGATTCAGAACATTCCTACAACCCATATGTCATAATCCAAGACATATATAACCCCACTCTGATTTACTGGCTTTATTTATACTTCGGGGATGCAGGCTCCCGTGCAGTAATTGCACTGTACATTTTCAGCAATTCTCTTCTACCGTGTCTATTTTCTAATAGCTGATTAGTATCATTCAGAACTGAAACGCTTTGATGAAGTGCTTCTGGCTGCTTTCCTATGGCCATATTTCAAAACACCAGGTATATGTAAATGTGTGTAAGCACATATATTTAACATGTATTTGTTCAGAACTGCTAATAAAAAATTAAGTACATTTGCATTTTTATTATCAGTCCTTTTAAAAAAGTTATTAAGAGTACTTAGAAAAACATATTGCACTAAGAATTCCTATTTGCACTCTTTGCAGAAAGGTGTAAATAAAGGCAACTAATAAGCTACCCAGACACCCTTCTGAGCAAGTGGCTAAAAGCCAATCAATATTATGAGTTAATCCTCCCTGGATGCTCATTCAATTAAAGGTGTCAGTAATGCCTCATCTGATGTGGCCTCAATTAAATCCAACTATCTGATGGTGTGAAAACACAGGGGGATACAGCAACAGCAGCAACACCAGACAAATAGGCAGCCTTCCTGTGCCTGCTAATTACTACACCTGGTGTATATTATGGCTCATGCACTCAACGCAGCACGCCGTGACTTTAATTTCTGCTATATCTTGCGTGGGGTGTGTGTGTGTGTGTGTGTGTGTGTGTGTATGTGTGTGTGTGTTAGTGTGTGTGCGTGTTGGGGAGCACTGATAGTTGATGGGGGAACTCATCTGTACGGCACTAAAAACAATAAACATTTGTACCTTTCATTTTTTAAACCTCTGAAATCAATAAGTAATCTCTGTCATACAAACGATCTTGTATACAGTTTTAAGGAATTCTTGGAAATTGGGTAAAAATGAGAAACAAAGAGCAACATCAAAAAAAAATCTAACTAGCTATGAAGAAGTCCTGGGAAAGGAAGTGAACTTCATCTCAGACTGCCAAGCTTTATTTTTCAATTATGTAGTTTTTCAAATAATATTTACGAAAGTCAATTTATAAACTCTGAGAAAGTCAGAGTTCAACATACATCATAAAGTCTCACTGCAAGGAAGTTGATACGTATTTTTGAGCTTAACAGCTCATACTGTAAATCAATTGGACTCAAGTCGAATAATTACAATATTTTATGCCCTTAAGAAAACATAGAAAAATCTTCAACGTGTAGAAGGAATATTTACATAGTGACTACAGTGGCAACTCTTGGCCACATGGCCAGGAAAAGCCACTTTAGACAAGAAGCCGCAGAAACCGCCCCCGGAACTGTCCTCCACATTCTTACAAGGGGCCTCCCTCCAGCCTGTTCCTACAGTCCATCCTGACTTCAGCCACCAATGCGGGCAAAGAGCAGGAGATTCTCTCCAAGCCCCATCACATCCATGGCTAATAAGTATGGAGCAGCAGCAACCCCAGCACACAGGGCGGTCAGCCATGATGGCAAAAGCCACCGAGGGCAGGGCAACTGGTGAAACAGGGAGGAGGAAACAGACCTCACCTCATCCTGGGCGTGTCTGTGAGCCGAGTCTGAGGCAGAAGTGGGAAACAACAAGGCACATTTCACCCAATTTTCTCAGATTCAGTGTACATACTGTTGACAACTCTGGTTTCTTTCTAACACACCTTTCCTTCCCACCCACATATGTGTAAGATGAAAAACACAATTTGCACGTGTCTGAAAGGAGTTCAGCTTTTCAATTTAGAGGATCAAGCCCCTGGGAGAGATGCTCTTCCATCCTCATATGAACAGGTGCCTTCCCACCCCAGGACCAGTGAAGCTGACCTGCCCCGTGAACCAGTGGTCCCTTTGCCGGAGAGGGAAGCTGGCAGTAGGAACTCTGGCTGCCCCAGTGACCGCGGCTGAGCAGTAACCCAGGCAGAACGGCAACAGACCAGCAGCAGGGCCTCCATCAGCCAGCACCACGCCCTGAGTCTCACAGACAAGCTATTACTAAAACTAATTCCAAACCCCAAACATAAATCATCCTTACTGTTTTTATTACTATTTTTATGGCATTATCTCCCATTGTTCCTGCTAAATGTTCACTTTTTGTGTAGTCTTCTGCTCACTAAAGTCATCCATTATGTTCATTTATATCTGATTTCACCTGTTTAAAAACACTTGGAAAAGATGATGCAAATAATTTTTAAATGCTTGCTGTTAATTACAATAGTCAATTCATATAACTAGAAAAAAAAAGGCTTGTAAGAAGAAAGATGATGACAAAGAAGGGAAAAGGGAGAAAGATACAAAGAAGAAGGTGGAAAGAGAAAGAAAAATGAAAAGAGCCCGAAACGAAAAGAGGTAGAAGGGACCAAATTCATCTCTCCCCTCTTGGCTGCTACACTCCCCTTCCTAGAACCTGTCAAAATTCTGCCACCTCTGCACCACAACATGGAATCAGAATCTATCTCAAATTATTCACTGTACTTATGGAAACAGACTGTATATTTCATGTTCTTGATTTAAAACAGAAACAATCTTGTTGAGGGACAATTTAAGAAAAAAGCATTAATACCCATAGTCTGTTCTTTAAAGAAATTATTTCCTTTAATCACTGAAAAATGTAACCCCTGGAATTTCAGGAACTCTAAAAGGAGAATCAGCTCATATTTTGCAGACTAAGTCCATTTCTCTGCTCCTGATTCTGGGTAGGCCTCTGACTTGCTCTAATCAGTGGAACGTGGCCTAAGTGATGTGCGAGTTCCAAAGTGAGCTCCAAGGAGTCTGGCAGGAGCGTTCTGATGGAACCTGCTCCTTCCAGATGTCCTTGATGATGAAAGACCCCACGGAAAGAGAGGCCCGGGCATCTCAGCCTGCCCCCCCTCCCCCCCAGCAGTGTGTGAGGCGGTCAGGATGAGCAGAGCAGAAGAAATGCCTCAGAATCACAAGAAATACAGATCACTGTTTTACGCCACTAAGCTTTGGATGGCTGGGTACACCAAACCAGTATTTTTTTCTCCCTCGGGTCCCTGACTCTCAGCAACAATATATTATATATTAGGATTCATTTTAAAATCCCCAAAATGAAAAACATACTGGGACATAAAGAATATAATTAACAAAACTAATCTAGAAACTCATAGGATCAAACCAGAAAACAAATCATTCCTATGTCTGGATACGTGATGGTTATAAACCTGTAAATTCTGTAACACAAAACACGAATGGATGAAACACCAGAGCACTGAAGCAAAGTCTGCTTTCCCAGGGACTCCTGGATGGCACTCGAAATCCTCTGCTGGTTGTTAGCAGGTTAACAAGCATTGCATGAGAACAGGCCCAGGCGTGGTGGAGAATCTCAAGTACAAGGCAAGACTATTAAGGATGTCAAGTGTGGTCTCAAAGAGGCGAGAACCGAGGAGAGTGAAAGCACCACTTACCACTTGCATGGCGGAACTCCGGGGAGGATGGGGCTCTATGAGTAGCTGAGAAGGCGTCTGTCCAAAGCTTCGGATTTGAGCTTCAACAGCCTGAAAAAGGCATGGGCAAGTTGGAGGGTTAAGAGGTGCTAATCACAGGCAATAGAACCACAACTGTCACCTGAAAATGTCATTCCATACTTCTGGCTTGTTTCATGCTGAAAATCAGCCTTGTGTTTCCACAGAGGGGCTGAGCACCTGGCAAGGGCATTGAGGGTGAGGTCATCCTGCAGTACTGTGGGAGCCATTCCTGTAAAATCCTGCACAACTTTCTCATCTCACTCAGTGATATGAAACAGAAACCAGCTATTACAATCAGAAATTGTCCTTTTTGGCTTCATTTCTGTTTTCTTGCATTTTTTTGCTGCTTGCATCATCCCCGATGACTAAAGCTAATCTTTTACAGGTATAGAGAAAACCCATTGTGGCTTTGATTCTAGGCCCCATTTCATCCTGGACAGTGGAAAGGAGGAAGAAAGAAACAGAGCACCTGTGCGAATGGCTTGATGCTATTAGTTTTGCCATAGGAAGAGCATTATTGTTGACAGTCTCTTTGAACTTAGGTGGCTAAGCAACAAAGTAAAAGCCATATGTTGCATCCAAGCATGCGATGGTTAAACCAGAAACTAAACATGTGTGTGTTATGTGTGTGCCCTGTTCGAAAGCTGTGTGCATGCACCCTGTGCAAGGCACTCCCCTCCCAGGCTCTCCTGCACACCTCCACAGATACTCACTTCCCATCACCAACAACTCCCCCAGCAGGGAAACTAGGAAATGCCAGATGCCATCGCTGTCTGTAATTATTTTATTTGTTTACTTGTTTATGTTGGATTTCTCCCACTGAAATACAACGCCCACAAGAGCAAGGACTGTATGTATCTTCTTCACTGTTGGATCCATAAGCTGGTTGAATATATGCTATGCTATATGTGAGGGGAGGGGGAAGCAGAGATATATAAAGACTACCTTTACACCTCCCCAGTCAGTGTTCTTAACTTCCAGGGTAACAGGATGAAGAAAACCACAGATTCATAAGAGAATATATTATATGTTAATCATGTTATTTTTTTAAACTCTAAGAAAACAGGTCTTCAATTTTTATATGTTCTGCAGGGCTGTAGTAAATTAATAAATCATAAACAAGAAAAGATAATCATTATCCAGTAATAATTTCCTTTTTTTATTTGAAGAGAATACCACTAATAAACTTTTACAATGAACGTGTATGAGACAATGAGCAATTCACTCATTTATGCATTCAATAATCATCAACTATGTGCACAGACAGGTCTCAATGTTTGAAGAATGTCTTCTTACCATAGGAAACAAGGTAAGTGTAATTGGATGTTTAAATAATAGTTGGATGCATTCAGTCCAGAAAGGTCAGGCATGCTCTGTGACTTGCGTGGCCAGTAAGGACTGGGAAGCACCTCTGTGAAGGCTGAGGGGTATGGTGGAGTATCCTGGGTTTTGAAGTCAAACAGACCGCGTGCAAATCCTGAATGCACACCACTTATAAGCTATGTGACCTAGGGTAAGTTATTTAATCTCTCTCAGTTTCTATTTTCTCTCCTGTAAAATGTGGGTAAGCATAGTACCCACTTCATAGTGTTATATTACGGATTAAATGATACAAATGTAAAAATATAGCAAAATGCTTAGTACAGATTAGATGTGCAATACTATGCCATCAACAAATATTCATTGAGGGCTACTAACAACAACAATAATGAATCTTTACTTAGTACTTACTATTTACCAGAAGCTTTTCTAAGTGATTTACAATTATATCATTTCATCTTTAAACTGCATGATGTGAGTACTTTGTTATATCCATTTTATAGATGAGGAAAATAATGCACAAAGAACTTAAATATCATGGCCAAGGTCATACAGTATTTAAGTGGCAGGCTCAATACTGGCACGCAAGCAACTTCATTCTAGATCTCATACTCTCAACCATTCAGCTATCCTTTCTCCATATCTATAAGGGCCTATGGCAGGGCCTGGGGATAAGACTAAGCACAAAAAAACATGAGCTTACAATCTAATGAATGAATTAATAAGGTATCTCTATTATCATCACCATCATTATTGCAGTGCACCAAGTTTGCTCAGACACAATCAGTAGAGCAGTGTGGCTAGGCAAGGGCTGGGATATAAGACAGGGCTTAGACTTTAGAAACAAGAAAAGAGGCCAATGGGAAGTGAAGAACAGAGACTAGGACCATTTCAGAACTGCATCTTAAGTTGTTTTTGATGGGGGTAAATCAATTTATGATCAACACCAAGGACAGTCTTGAGGTTGAGGAAGAAAAAATACAACAAAATGGCAACGTGAAGCCTAGAAGTAGTCACAAAGACGAAAATTGGAGCGCTGTTATTTTATATGTAGATTTGGCGGCTGAGTTTATGAATGTGAGCCTTATGTTTCTTTAAGAGCAGTTAGCAAAGCTAGTGCCCTTTCCCTTGACCACTGCTTTAGTGGTCCCTGCCCAACAGCCCGAATGCCTTTTCCCCTTTAAGAGGGCGAGAGAACAGGCAGTTTCTGCACTTGGCCTATGTTGTCGGATGGTTCAGAGAGTTAACTCTGACTTTACAAATTACCTGCTGTGTGACCTTGGACAAGTAGCCTAATCCTGTTTCCCATCTATAAAACAGAGCTAATAATAACGCCCAGCTCATAGAATCATTTGGAAAATTAAATAAAATAATAAAGTGCTTAGGACAGTACCTCACACATACATAACACTAAATGAAATGCTATATTGTTATTAGGTGTGGGGCTCAGTGTGACCCCCATTTAACACAGCTAGAATAGGGAAGGAAGAAATTCTTCAGGAGTTCATGATGATAATGATGAACACATTGTTTCAGGAAACTGAAATCTGGATTGAGGTTTCAAAATACACTGCAGAGTTAAGCACCCGGAGACAGATCTCTTTGGAGGTTCCGAGAGCACTCTAAAACATAAGGAATTACATGCCCTAATCCTGGTGGAAGCTGTGGTATTTGGAAGAAAGGGATGAATAAGCAAACCATGACCCAAGGAAAAATCAAAAGGTCCTGGAGACTGATGACTTTGAGCAATGACAAAAAGAAAAAGAGGTGAAACTAACTGCTTTCTTTTGAACTTGCATATTTGAGAGAGTGGTAAAGTAATGAATGGAAATACAGATTTCTGTCAGGGAGAACTAGTTTGGCAGAAGAAAGACAGCACATTTTATGTCAGAGGTGGAATCTGAAGTGATAGTGATAGCCATCTCTCCAGGTCGAGGTGCACAATGCAAAAGAAAAGCCTGAGATTGGCTCTGAGGTGAAAGATGGGGGCACTGATCTGGGTGTCACCCGTACAAGAAAAGTTTAAGTCAATGGTCTTTTCCTCTCACTGTGGATATATACATGTGTAGTTTGAAGCAGCAGAAATGACTTTTCAAATGAAACTCCAATATATAAAAAACACAGAGATAAAAAACAAACAAACAAAAAAAACCCATAGAGATGAGGCTGTTCTACTTAGAAGGTGGGAGAAGCTTTATTAAGCTTCCTCAGCAGCTCCAGAGATGATTCTGAGAAATATTAGGGCTTTGCAGCACAGTTAGAAACCCAGTGGTTAAGCTGCAGAAAGCAAAGACACACACACACACACACACACACACACACGGACCTAGAGCTGAACCCTAGCAAACTCAGGTGTATGGTACAATATGGAGGAGACAGAGAGGAGGGGTTGGTAGTGAGGAGCTGGATAGGATGATATGGAAGCTGACAAAGAGAGTTCCAATGACAGAGTGGTCAGCAATGCCAACTACTATAGAGAAACTAACAATACAAACATTACTACATATAAACCTGTGTTATAGATGTATATTTAATATAACTGATCTTAATACTACACACCCTGCTTTGTATTTAACACTTTTGAAATAAAAGAAATATTGATGAGAAAACTTTAAAAAATACCAATCTCCTCTCTTAAACACTTAACATCTATAATAATAAAAGCATAATATGCTAATTAGACCGGACAGAAACAGCAGAATGACCTTCTGGATGACCTTCCGGATGAAGGTGAAGCTGCGAGGGCTGAGCCCTTTGCACAAATTTTGTGCATTGGGCCTCTGGTTTTAATATAATTTGCACATTATTGACCTCTTTGAGGAAAATGCTTTTTTCTTTTTTAATTTGAGAGGGGGAGAGAGAGAGAGATTTGTTGTTCCCTTATTTACACATTTTTGCTTGATTCTTGTATGTGCTTTAAGAAACTGAGCTACCAGTCCAGGGCTTAAGACTTTTTCATGTCATATAATATCGAGACCTGATTATTTTGTCTCCATAACAGAATACAAGCTATATTATCCAACATAGGTAAAAAAAATAATTCTCTTTCCAAGTCCTCAAGACAACTAAAAAGAATGTAGAATTCTTAGACACAAATGCTTTATTTCTTGACTAACTTTTGAATTGTTGGTGATAAAAATACAACAGAAAGAGCTTTTTCAAATGTGAAAAGTCTGGAATAAGATTGTAAGGCAATGGCTATAACCCAAATATTTATAGTCACACTTTATATGATCAAATGATAATTCTAGATCCGTCTCATTGCTTCTAAGACTCACTTGCCATTTTTGATTCACCTTGATCTCGGAAGCAGTGTCCACTGCTGATCACCCCCAGTCCACACTCTTTTTTTCTGGGACTTCAATGCCCTTATAGTAGCCTGGTTCTCCTTTATTCCACCGTTCACTCTGTCTTTTGCTGACTTCTACACTTTCTCAGCCATAAATGAACTCATCACTGCGAGTTCTCTTTTAGTGCTCCCATTTTTGCAATCTAAACTTTCTGTCCTGAATACCTTTCTATTGTCATAACTTCAAACCTTACTTCAGTTTGGATGATTTCCAAATCTAAAACCAGAGGACCATTGATTTCTATGACGTGCCCACTTACACTTTTGCCTGATGCTTGTCTATGCATACTCGTGTATGTCTCAGCACACCTGAAATTAACATATCTAAAATATGTTACTGTTATTCCAGCATTCTCTGGTCAAGGGTTAGACTCCTCTTTTCATTTTTTTAATGCTCAAAATCTTACTGACATTTAAAAATGTTACCTCTTTCATATATAAGCAGTCAGCAGACCCAATCATTTCTTTTATAAAATTTCTCATAATCACCACTCCTTTCTGAATCCAGGTTCCTTATAATTTAAGGTATTGAGACTATGGCAATGGTCTCCATTTAGTTTCCTCCTTCAATGGACACCGAGTTTGCCCAAACTCTCCTTTATGCAATAGTCCCTTGATCAATGTTTTCACTTGATCCCCAGCACTTGAAAAGTAACGGCCTGATGCCAGGCAGTGAAGGTCTTCCTACCTCTCCAATGTTCAATCCTTCATCCAACTCCCTTTTAGTGTTCCTTTTCAGCGAGGCTCATTTTCTTCCACAAATATAACCAGTCATGCCTACCTTATATCATTTCTCACACCACTGCCCTTCCTAGATTGGCTGCCCTCATCTTTAATTTGCTAAGACCTACCCATCTCTAGCAAACCCTGTTTACGTTCTGCCTTGGTGGTGAACATTTCCCAAATCTTACAGTCTGTTCACACTTGATTTGGGCTTCCTTGTAAAGTTAACTTTTAATAGATTACTAGTCTGTCTCTACAACTATACGTAAGGGTCAGAATGACATATATTGTAGAGTTGTGCAGCAGTTAGAACAGTACCTTGCCCCTAGTATTCACACAACAAAAAAGTTTACCAAGTGTCTGCTATATAGAAAGTTCCCCCAGACTCTCAGCCTCATCTAGGGTTGTACGGGATAAAACTGAGCTTGAGAGATGAGCACAGTTCCTGAGGGCAAAATAGACGTGCAGGGGAGAATGGGCTGTGTTATGGAAAGGCTGACAGCTACTATTACCAAGAGACCAAAAGAGCCTTTCAGGGAAGCTCTGAAAGATGTCACTGAAGGTGGTGATTCTCATTTCTTCAGCCCACACACCTGAGGGACGTGACAACACTCCAGTGTCTCACCAAAGCAGGGAGGCCAAGTCAGAAGTCCTGGGGGAAATGTGCGATTGAAAAGAGCCCCTCAGGTAACTGTGCCTAACACTCTTCACTTTTTGCTCTACCCCTTTGTATAGAGCAACAGAAAATTTCAAAGGGAGGTTTAGAAAAATCACAGGAAACACACAGGTGTGAGGTTTAGGAAGTGGGATTGGTAATAGGGTAGCCAAATGAATGTTACCAAATGCCTAAATTGTTTTTAATGAACTTTCCTTTGCCTAGAGCAGTGATGGCGAACCTATGACATGCGTGCCAGAGGTGACACACGAACTCATTTTTTTTGGTTGATTTTTCTTTGTTAAATGGCATTTAAATATATAAAACAAATATCAAAAATATAAACCTTTGTTTTACTATGGTTACAAATATCAAAAAATTTCTATATGTGACACGGCACCAGAGTTAAGTTAGGGTTTTTCAAAATGCTGACACTCTGAGCTCAAAAGGTCCGCCATCACTGGCCTAGAGAGTTTTAATGCCAGGTGTTGCCTTTTAAACATTTAAATTTGCAATGGAAGAGGATGATGAATATCAATGTACCCATTAGTTAACTTCAATAATTATTAACACATTTGGCCTTCTGTCATCTTAAAGGAGCTCAGTCTAGGCCATATGAAAAATAAGAGAGTATTCTTGCCTTTAAGCAGTTTATTTTATTTTTTACCTCTACTACGAACCTACACTGAGAACGAATATTCTATAATGACCAAAGTTATAAACATCAGTCAGTAGCCTCATCTTTCTCTGGTGGGGGTTAAACACAACTAGACTTGCAAGGACATGTTCAAACCTAAAGCTGCAAATTTAATTATGTAATTTCTTTAGTAAAAATCTTTCCATCCAAATTCTTTATCCTGGGGTGGCACCACAGCACAGGGTTAAGTATGCAGACTGGAATCAGACCCCCTCAGTTCAAACCTTAGCTCTCACACATTAGCCAAGTGACTTTGGGCAAGTCACTCAACCTCCCATGCCTTAGATTTCTCATCTAAAAATGGTGATAATAATAGTGTATATTTCATTGGGTCGTTGTAAAGATTAAATTAGTTAATATAAGACATAACAGTTCTTGACACATTGTAAGCTATCAGTAAGCATCTAATATTATTACAGCATACACACAAAAGACTTTAAACACAATGGCTGGCTAGGGTTAAGCAAGCATTTAACAGATGTTACCAACTACTCAATTAAGATGAGTAATAGAACTTAGCTCCTGTCTATGTTCCCAGTCTCATCCCCTGCCACTGTCCTCTCATACTCTATAATGTGAGAGGTAATGTGTCATACTTCATTTGTATATATTGTTTTCTTTTCCTTTTCCCTGTGTGGTTGCCCCTTTCTCATTCTTTGGGAAATCTCTTCCCTACTTTCATCCAAACTGTTGCCGTCCTTCACTGTTGCTCTTGGAGCAATGTGCATACTACCAACTTATCTAACATTCTAAAACACTGGTTTCATTTCAGTCTTATCAATTAGACTGGAAATCTCCTCGAGACCAGAGACTGTCACATATTTCTGTGCTTCTGGGGGCTTGATATATAGTGAATGCTCAATTCACTAAATGAATGAATGGCTATCTAAGTCAACAAAATTCAGTGGGATGTAGCTAAGAAATATACTTCTACATTTACAGAGCAGTCCACCATTGAATAAAACATTCTATTAAACATTTCTACTAAAAAGCTTCCTTTACTATGTAACATTCTTATTCATCAATTCCCAATTATTTCTGTAAATAGCCTGTTACTACTTTCTATAATAAAACCTGAATTCAGCAGGCAGCACTCCAGATGTTGAAATACATAGCAATAAAAAAGACTATTCAAATACCCGGTACCTCGAGACATTCTAGTAAAACCACATTATTTATATTTTATAAACAGAATCTCAAATATTACCTAGAGAATTTATTAATGGATTTCCAAATGGAAATATTATGAAAAGATTTTCAACAGGTTGTGTATTCTATTGTTTTCGGTGCCAACTATTGCATACTTGCATGATTTTATGGCTATATATAGAGAAAGAGATAGTACATCTGAGAGAGAATACAGATACACACATTAGATTCAATGAAAGGAAGAAAGAGATAAAGAAAAGAAATAAAGGTCAAGGAAAGCAGACTTGGCTTAGTGACAATGCAGTATTTGGCTTCAATTTAATAATGACTATTTTAGTCTCTCTAAACTACTCTTTTTAATCTGAAGGAGGAAACAATTTAACTCAATACAACACTTAGTAACTAACAATAAAGTTGTAAAATTTTATTTTAAGATGGATTTGGGGAAGAAATTACAAACATATGGATACAGTTAAAATAAACACACATGCACACTGCCTTTTTTAAGCGCACAACTCAAATTGAATTTTATCCCCTATATATTTACATCTAAAAGCACTATAAAATTGAAATAAATTAAAAAAAATATATTAAGAAAAAAACATGCCATTTATTAATATATTAAAATTTTCTGACATTACCAAGAAAATTCTAGAAAGCTGTCTTAAGGTTCTAGAGAAACTCTTTACCAAGAAATGTTTAAAAATTCAAACAAGACTTCATATTTGGATTTCAGAGTCAACTCGAATTTCAATACTTTAAGAGTCACATTAAGACCACCAGTGATTCCATCACATTAATATGTGTTACGTATCATGTTCACTTATGCCAGTATTCCTCTTGCCCTTCCACATTTGAACTTAAGCTAGAGAATAACCTGTTGGATATTCCATTCAAAGTGTACTGATCAGCATTCTAGGTGCCCAGCACAGTGCCATTTGGGGCCACTATGACATCTAGCTCTGGTATCAGTAAATTTAAAAAGTGCACTACTCAAATGACTGCTTAGTCATTCTATGTTGGAGTTGGTGCAGACTAACTCTTAACCTATGAAATGAAATACAAAGTTACTTTTTAGTAGTCAGAGCACTAAAGGTATCAAAAAAATTAAAAATAGCATAAAAGCCTAATTCAAATTTTTAAAAAGGAATTATTTAATATTGAAATGTAAATATTCAAAGTGCCCTAGAAATAAAAAAATACATAAAATTCAAACTTTACAACAATGGAAATAGTCTATCAGAAAAAAAAATGTCATGGCTATAGTAGCATATGGAATATTTAAAAGTCAATCAGATAAATGTTCAAAGTATAGACCAGATGATATTTAATCAGCAAAATATATAAAATAATCCATAGAGAAAAGGACTATGGTGAAGAAATAAGTTAAATTAAAAAGAAATCTATGTAAATTCAGATTTGAAAAACTTTTTAATTTTGAGAAATTAGACATAGAGAAAAACAAGAATTTGGTTTTTATGTTTTCAAATAAAGATTGAGCTATTGATTCCAATTCTATAAATTCTCTTAAGGAAAGAATTAGATGAATGCAAAAAAAAATTATTTAAATACAAAGACAGTTATTATAGCATCCTATAACAGTAAAAATTAGGGAAAAGCTACTTAACTTATGCTAATGAAATACTATGTAGTCAGTTGAGTTGAGATGAATATACCTGACATGGAAACTAGTCTGCAATATACTGACAAAAGAAAAATTCCTAATTATGAAAGAATATAGTATGTGATCTCAGTTAGGTAAAAACATAAATTAAAAAATATAAACACACATATACTTATGTGTGCTATGTGAGTTCACATATAATTAAAAAATTTAAAAAGAGTAACTAGAAAAACTCATTATCAAGAAATCTTTATACATACGTGGATACATACATATAAAATCTGGAAGAGAATGTACCAAACTATTATCAGCTGTTATTCCTGGTGAGGTTTGGCTTCTCACACAAAGCATGTATGAGAAGCCAAAAAATAAAGACTAACAAAAATAAAGAAAAAAAATTTTTTATTTTGAATAAAATTCTAAAACTAAAAAACTATAAAAATCTAAAGAAAAATCTGTCAACATCGGATAGAGTTTCATGAGGTTTAAATTTCCCATTCAGAGTGTAGCCAGAAAACTTCTTAAGCATCTAGGAACAACTCTAGTTGATAAATTGGTTGTAACTATGAAATCAGTAGACCTTGCTATAAAGTTAATTTTATTTTTAGTTCATTTCCTAATTTATTTCTATCAGATTTCAAGGAGCCATTAGTTTTAGCAACAGTTTATCATCATTTAGTATAAATTAAATATTTAGAAAGGTGTATACATTTTATAAGTATATGCTTTTTACAATGCAACAGGTATCTGGAGGCATAAAAATGTCATGATGGTATTGAGTACATAAAGAGAAAAAAGAAAGAGTAGCTTGCTAAATATAGTAAAACATTAAAAAAATAAGAATGCAGTGATAAGAATTCAAGAGAAAGATAAAATTAGGGTGGGAAAGGGGTATTTTTACTTACACATCTATTCAATAGTATTATGGAAGTTACTAGGGTAAAACTAACTAATTATAAATTTTGAAAATATTCAGGTTTCCCAATAGTGCCTTTAACTGAGCCTGTACATTCCAGGCACATTAAATCGAAGCCTAGCTCAACCTCACTACAATCTCCGCTTCTTGTAGCTGTCCATCCACTGCAGCATAATCCCAGCTGCCAATCTGAAATAAACCAGCTAGTCAGAGCAGACATAACCAACAGAAACAAATGTCACTCAATAATGTTCAGCGGCACTGTGCTCATGGATAATTTCAAACAGTATCTCTGTCTAGAACATTGATGTGCTCATTCAAAACACCTCCATCTCCAGCTACTGGAAATGAGTAGATAAAGCCGCCTGCCTAGAAAAATAAGTGGAATGCTGCTTCAAAGGACTTTCCAATGCTAAGAGGCAAACACAGTGAAACATAGTGGAAAGTTCTTAAAGAAAAACCAGGGGAATTAGTTTTCTGCATTTAACAGTTTAAATTGTTTCTTAAAACCAGAAAAATATGGTTAAACTATGTCACAGAAAGCAGCAGTCATTTGGTCATTCATTTGGTAAGATTCATTTAGTCTATTTTCTCAATAGTGTTTGTAAGCATCCACTACAGGAAGACACTGAAATGAGGTCCATATAGTGAGAAATCAGATTGACTTCAAGTAACTTAAAACATGAAATGCAACATACACACACACAGTACAGTACTGGCAGGGACAGAAAGAGGTAAGGACAAAATTTACTGTTATTACATAGTTTAATAATACTTAACATTTAAAAAAATTTCACTTTACTCAAATGTTTCACAAATACTAATATAACATCAGTTGCTGCTTTGCACTGATAATGAAAAATAAAAGTAGTGATTATATTCTAAGTAGCAATATATTCTTTGGTAGAAATAAAAGAAAATAAAGTTGTTATTCTGAACATTTAGAAAATTGTCATACATACAATCTTACATAGATTTTTCCAGTCTATGAAATTTTTTTCATCTTAACCTTTCTATAAGCTTGTATTTAGTTTAAAATTTAGAGAACAAAATTCAATCACTTGATTTCAAACTACTTTTCTCACCCTTGATTTAAAATGATGAATCAAAGCCTGACTGGTGTGGCTCAGTGGTTGAGCATCAACCTATGGACCAGGAGTTCACAGGTTCGATTCCCAGTCAAGGCACATGCCCGGGTTGTGGGCTCTATCACTATCACTATTGAAAGACGCAGCCATTCAGTGATTCTCTCTCATCATTGATTTTTTTCTCTCTCTTCCTCTCTGAAATCAATAAAAACATTTAAAAATAAATAAAAATAAAAAGGATGTAACATAAAATCACACACTTGAATTCTATATAATCTTATTAGCTCATGTCACCCCAATACATGTAGTTAAGAACTTTAAAAATAAAATAATCAGCACTGAAACTATTATAAATGTAATATAATCTCAATAAAATATGGTGTCTAAAGGAAGCAGAGGTTCATGACAGAAATCATCAGCATAACAGAATCACTCAGGATTCCTTGGATTGTTGATAATGAAATAAAATCATAAAATATCAATACTTTGCTGTTTTGTCCTTGGATGTGCAATTCAGCCAGAACTATTTAACTAAGAAGTCTGCAATAGGCAGAATAACTAGCAAAAAACAAAGATTAGCTTTACTGTCAACTCTGATATCCATTTGGTTCATTAAGGGAAACGTTGATTATTGTGGTTTTGATATAGAAGAAAGTCTGGCATAATTTCAAGGTATTTATTATGTAGGTTTTCAATTAAAACTTGACTAATCCTTACAGTTTATTTGGCTTTTCATTGTACAGTTCCTGCCCTGCACTGTGTCAAATATGCCATCTGGGTAACATACTTCTGGCCAGGGATGCTGTAGCATTATGTCTGTAACACTGAAAACTGTGGCTGCATAAAACCTTAACTTACTGCATTCAATACTTCTAATTTACTCTGTTGCTATAACCATCACAATCATGTTGTCCTATTGTCCTTCTCTTAAATCTCCCTGCAGTCACAAGAAAGACTCCTGCCCTACCTGCTTGAACTGGGCTGCAGACCATTCCCCCAACTATTTAACAAATGTTAACAATGCTATAAATACCAATTGTGTTTATGCTTTCTGAAAGATTCACTGCAGCCAGTCTTCTGCAACAGCGTTAGAGCTGAAATAAGCTGTTGACTCCCACCATGAGAGTGATTGAATTCTAAGCCAAAAATGCTTTTCCTTGGATAAGATATCTGATTTGCTACTGCTGTCATGAAGCTGAGGTCATGTAAACTTAAACACTGCTGCTGCTGCTTTTGGAAAACAGACCTTCTCAGAGTGATTATGTGTTGCTCAAACAGCATTTGGAAGGATAAATTTAGAAGAGAGAAAACCAGCCCCTGACACTAAACACAACTCAGAGAGAAATTTCAGGTCTGACTTCCATGTTGAGACTCATCGCATATAATCCTTTAAATTGAGCAACATCATGGCTCTCCTGCCCCTCTTCCCTACCCATCTATGTAAATAGTGCTGAGTTCCATTTTACAAAGGAAATTAATGTCTTTAATTTCTGAACTCACATAAACATTGTATTTGTTTGAAAAGTAAGAGAAAACGACGCTTCCAGAGGAAATGTAGGAAGGACTTATGACGAGGGACACGATGAAACAGCACAGACAATATTGTTTGTATTAATGTTGCTCCTGAGCAACACTTACCTGCAGTGCGTCAGCAGCCTTTGAACCGCCCCCCACCCCTTGCACCCTGGACTCAGCCCAGGCTCTGCTCGTGGACCCCTTACACAATAGCTGCTCAGACCCCACACTCTGCCTCTACTTTCCCTTTTGTCAAAACCTATTACCAAATCCTGTGCACAGACAGCTGTCTGATTGGAAAGGGTTGTTTAAAAAACACACATACAAGATTTGTAAGCAAATAAATGATCTCTGATGATGGAATTTTAAGCATTAGCAAACGTGATGCATTCTGTGGCAGAGGCTTTTTCGGTAGCTATCAAACCACATGATGCAGGAACTGTCAGAGTTGATGTCAGCATGTGACTCAGGCAGTAGTTAACAAAGTCCAAATTTGGGGGTGAGGCCTTTCCACTTTTACTTTATACTTTCATACTATTTGAATTTTATATAGTTAACATGGATTACTTTGATAAGTGAGTTCCTAAAGCCCTTTATGTAACTATTTAATTACACACACACACACACACACACACACACACACACACACACACCACTAAGTAATGAAACCCAAGATGCAGCATTCACAAATCTTAGGTCAAAAGCCTTCTTGCTTTTAGAAAAAAATGACAAGAACTACAATTAATGTGACATATCTAAGATATTTTCCCTAACAGTAGAAGTGATCTGACTGATCTTCAAATATGACGGGAAAAATGAAGAAATTAACTCAACTAGCTAAAAAGTATGAAAAAAATCATACCTCAGTGAGTAAAATAGAAAATTAAGAGATGGGAGAGGCTCTGTTTTCTGAGTGAGATAAAAGTTAAGAAATTATAAATGACTTTAACTTTATCAAAGTGACCTAAAGATCATTATACAAAGTCACTATCCTAGCAACAACAAACATGGCCAAAACCCAGAAAATAATCAAAAAGGCCTCCAAACAGCAAAAGCAGTCAGAATCCTTATCCTCACGTTAACATGCATCACAGGTTCAGATTTTTAAGCCAAGACTTTTCCCCTCAAAAGAGAAAAAGAGTTGTGGGCTGGCTTTTACTCCTTGATTTTAAAGCTAAACAGAAAAGTAGCAAATGAAACAATTCCATGATCTCACTAACCAAAGATAATGACCATCGTTGGCTACATGACCATATGCATATGCACGTGTAAAATTTGTGTCTCATATTTCATAACATAATCTGTTTTTCACTGTACTATGGCAAAATATAATTCCATGGCAATACATGCAGACCTATATAGCAATATTTCTGGTGCTATATATATAGCATTACACTGTATGGATTTACCAGTATTTATTAAACCAGTTCTCTATTGTTAGATGTTTATGTGGGGTTTTAAAATATTTTTATTGATTTTTAGAAAAAGAGAAAGGTAAAGGGAGAGAGAAAAACAACAAGCCCCGCAACCTAGGCATGTGCTCTGACTGGGAATTGAACCAGCAACCTTTCAGTGCTTGGGATGATGACTGACCAAGTGAGCCACAACGGCCAGGGCTATGTATTTGTTTTTAAAACAACTGTACAATTGAACCTTTTTTTTTTTTTTTTGGCATACTTGCTCAGTTATTCCTTTTGGTTAACTGCTAAGTGCATGAATATTTTAAAAACTGATACAGACTACTATAAAGACTCAACCCATTTTGACCCTCAGCAAATATATAACAATGTCTGCTTTCAAACCAACATTAGGAACTTTCATTTTTTAAATCTTACATAATTTCATATGAATAAATACTGCTGAATTTTAAATTGAATTTCATTGATTACTAGTGAGGATAAACTATTTTTCATTTGTGGGTTGTATTTCATCTTTTTTGGAGTATCTGTTCCTGATATCTGGATGTTCAAAAACTTCAGTTTTTATGTAGCCAAATACATCAATTTTCTTAATGACTTTTAGTTTGTTAGTAGCCTCACAAAATGAACCCTTTATTTCAAGTTTATAAATCTACTCAGCTATATTATCTTCTAAGTTATAGTTTCACTTTTTTTTTAATATATTTTTTATTTATTTTTCACAGAGAGGAAGGGAGAGAGATAGAGAGTTAGAAACATTGATGAGAGAGAAACACCGATCAGCCGCCTCCTGCACATCTCCCACTGGGGATGTGCCCGCAACCCAGGCACATGCCCTTGACCGGAATTGAACCCGGGACCTTTCAGTCCGCAGGCCGACGCTCTATCCACTGAGCCAAACCGGCTCTGGCTAGTTTCACTTTTTTATACTTATACCAAATAAATATATTTCATTTATAATTCCTTTCACTGTAAGATGTGAAATAGGAATCTGAATTAATTTATATTGTAGACAATTAGCTAGATGTCCTACATCACATATCAAATAAGAAAATCTTTTTCCAGTGATTTAAAATACCACCTTTATGATATCCCCTCATATGTAATATGTCTATTTCTGGAAGCTCTAGTCTGCTCCACCAAATCTCTAAGTTCCTTCACTAAAACACGCTGTTTTGATTACTGTAGGTTATGTTTTTGTATCTGGTAGACTAATCAAAACCTATTTATTTTACCTTTAATTTAGTTCTACCAAATCCGGTTATTTGGTTTCTCTGACTATCGCATCTAAGACACAATAAGTTGTAGAATAGGTGGACGGGTGCCTGACACAGTAACAAGAAGTGAGAACTGATGGCTTAAGGGCAGAAATAGGGAAAAGATGAAAAGAGCACAAGAAGTAAAAAAAAAGAAAAGAGCACCATGGAATTCTTTAGTTTAAGGTTAAATGTAGCACAGAACAATGATTAATATTAATAACCAAATATCATATTCTCTAATTATACGCCTCACTTCTCTTTGTTCACTATCTTACTGTAAAATGGCCTCTACTAAAAACGGTAGAACCATTGTTTTTCAAGTACACATATTATAAAAATTGACTATTCCCAAGGCAAATCAAGTCCCAACAGATTTCAAAGAATCTATATCATCCATACCACACTTCAGCTCTAAATTCAGTTAAAATTAGTAACAAAAAGAAACATAAGTAGTTTGGAGTTATAGAAACAATCCTCACTGAAGACATGACCTTTAAGCTGAGGCATATGTGACAAAGAGCCAGCATGTGAAAATTGGTGACAGTCAGAGAGAAGGGCTATCCTAAAAAGGTGCGAAGTCAGTGATGACCTTCACCTGACTAGGAACAGAAAGAAGGTCAGTGGACAGGGCCTATGAATAAGGAAGAGAATAGCATGGCATGAGATCAGAGATATAGGCAGGGGCCAGATCATATGGATCGAGTAGGATTTTGTTCTATGTTTAAGATGAAATAGGAAGGTTTAACCCTTTGCAGTCGTTTGTCTACTCTCAGCCACCACAGCAAGGAACTGTACGAATCTTAACTCTATTCATTCATGTATCAGTTCATAATTTCTCTGAAAGCTCTTAAGTGTCTAAGCGACCTTGTCACGAACCAAAACACTGCCCCGATAAATCGGAGATATCGAAACTCAATACCGAAAGAAGTGTACTGCGAATCTGAAAGTAACGATGAAGAGTTTTATTTTAGCACCTTGAATACTGACTCTGACATAGAAAGTGATAACGTTTGTAGTGATTCTACTAGTAGTGACGTAGTTCCAAAAAAGAATTAATAAATCTTGTTTATCCTTCATAATCTTGCATGTTATGTATCACTGCTCTTTCAATGGAAATTAATTCCAACCAGTACGACACCCATGTCCGAATTTAATACGACCGCGAAGGGTTAAATAGAGGAGTGACATAATCTGATCTACTTTAAACTATCACTTTGGCAGTCTCACTCAGAGCACATCACAATATACACAATTTAAAAAATTTTCTTTCTGACCTACTAAAACTCCATCAATGAACTATTTTATACTAAGGGCTAGATAACTGAGCTCTCAACTTTTGAATATATCAAATATTATTTATATGAGAATTGGTAGGTACATTCTGGATAATATAAAAATGTTCTAGATATCATGCCTATAAATATGTTATATTCTAAATATATTAAAATAATTATTTATGGAACAAGCTTATGTTACATTACTTTATTGTGAATGTGTTTTTTTTCTTTAATAAAAATAATTACTCTTACTCATATCTCATCTTGAATTCAATTATCCTATTTTTTCTCTCCTGAATTTCTTCGTTCCCTAATTTTTAGGGTTTTTTTTTTTAAATTGTGTTAGGCTTAATAAGATCTAAATACATTTGATAAGTATGAAGATAAATGAATGAGTCAAACCAAATTCAATGGAATTAATAATCATAAAATAACCAGCTTTATTTTTGTAACTTGTCTATAAAAGAATATATGTACTCATCACATGAAAAATTATGTAACTGTGTATGATGATGGATGTTAACTAGACTTACTATGGTGATCATTTTTGCAATATATACAATATTAAATCCTTATGCTGTACACCTGAAACTAATATAACATATGTCAATTATACTTCAATTTTTTAAAAATGCAAAAAAAAAGAGATGCTATGCTAGGAAAACAGCAGATTTAAAAAAAAAGGTAAAGGAAGAGGAAAAGGGGAAAAAATAGAACCAAAGACAAAGAAATAAAGGAGAGTAAAGAGAATTTTTAGATAAATAGCTAAAGAATATATCCTTTAGTTGGAGGTCACAGATATTTGAAAACATTAGCATATTTGCTTGAAAAATAATTCTTTCAGCTGTGTGATCTATGCAAATGCAGACAATGTTGTATATTGATAACCCAGCTGTTTTCTAAAAATTAAAAACAACATAAAAGTTTAATGTGCTGCAGGCTGTTTCTCTGATTACTCTTTGTCCTCTTACGGTTATTATTTCTTTCGTTTAGTACTTTTTTTATAGAGAGATTATTTTTATGACCACTTATTATACCATATGCATTAACCATTCACTCTAGAATAAAAGTTTCTCAAGTAGAAGGGGAAGGCATGACTTGTATATAGACAACTTGCTTCTGGGCATGACTGTGTGAACATCTAAGTGTCCCAAATAAACATTAAAATGTTAATTTTAATGTTAATGTGACCAGAAATATGCAATATATAGCTACTGAACAGAAATAAGTCTAGTGTAGTCTGCTTTTAATACTAGAAAGGCACAAATCTATGCAAGAACCATTATTGTGGTTTCGCAGAAATAATCCTATATAATAAAAGGCTAATATGCAAATTGACCGAATGGCAGAATGACTGGTCGCTATGGTGTGCACTGACCACCAGGGGGCAGATGCTCAATGCAGGAGCTGCCCCCTGGTGGTCAGTGTGCTCCCACAGGGGGAGTGCCACTCAGCCTGAAGCCGGCTCATGGCTGGCGAGCACAGAGGTAGTGGTGCGAGCCTCTCCTAACTCTGCGGCAGGCGGACATTAAGAAACATCGATGAGAGAGAAGCATCGATCAGCTGCCTCCTGCACACCCCCTACTGGGGATGTGCCTGCAACCAAGGTACATGCCCTTGACCGGAATTGAACCCGGGACCCTTCAGTCCACAGGCCGACACTCTATCCAGTGAGCCAAACCGGTTAGGGCAGGCCTCTAGTGTTTTAATATGTCAAGTATATGCACAAATCTATTAATATTGAAGATGTTATAGCATCTCAGAGGAACGAGATTCTGAAGAAAAGATGGTGTAGCCTGAAGATGGGGGTGGGAGTAAATTAGGAGATGGCAATAGTGAGAGTTTTACAATTGGCAGGAGGCCTGTGACAAGACTTGACTTGGAGGCTGTGCAGGCATGTGGTTGGCTAGGGCAGCGGTTCTCAACCTGTGGGTCACAGCACCTTTGGCGGTCAAACGACCCTTTCACAGGGGTCGCCTAAGACCATCCTGCATATCAGATATTTACATTACAATTCATAACAGTAGCAACATTACAGTTATGAAGTAGCAACGAAAATAATTTTATGGTTGGGTCACAACATGAGGAACTGTATTTAAAGGGCCAGAAGGCTGAGAACCACTGGGCTAGGGTGAGAACAGTGGGACCTGCCTCCCTGGGTCTCCGTTTATAGCTTTGCTCCACTATCAAGGTTTAGAAGGAAACAGTGTGTATGAGGGAAGAGGCCCTCTGTGAGCAACTTCTGAAATAGTGCCTACTACCCCCAGGCATTCTGAATCCCCTCACCCAGCCTTATTTTCTTCGTATCACTTAATACGAAATAAAATTAGTCTTTACTGTTGATTTTCTGTGCACCCCATTAGAAAGTGAGCTCCCTGAAGGTAGGGACTTTGTCTGATTTTCTTGTTTATCACTGTATTTTCAGCACCTTGAACAAAATGAGTATCTGTTGAATAAGTGAATGAATAATGAATAAAAGAATAAACTGTCCTAATTCATCAGCCCTTCCTTATCTATCCAAACTAGCCTAGATCCTCCATTCCAGTAGTATCCATATAACAATATCATCAATCACCCTTCCACATTCAATCCTTTTTTACATATTTTACCATACTTCATGGCAAAATTCTCTCTCTCTCTCTCTCTCTATCTCTCTGTCTCTCTCTCTCCATATATACTTCACACACACACACACACACACACACACACACACACACACACACACCTTCTCTATTAAGCTTTTTCCTACACCTGCTCTCTTGGTGTTGAGAACACAGGAGAAACTTAGTGGAAAGAAAATATTTATTTACTTATTATTGGGAATTTGTTAAACACCCATCACTATGTTAAGCATGTCCATAAGTATTATCTTAAATCCTCATAATCTTCCTGCCTTCCCACCCCATTCATGCACACTTTCTCATACCGGTCCTCAGGCTAACCTCTTTAATCTCAGACAAGGCACTACTGTTCCCTGCTGCCCAGGGCTTATCTGTGTTCTGGATTTTGTTCCTGTCCTCTTTCTCACAGAGCTTGGTAGTCTATTATGAGCTTTCTTTACTGTATGCTTGACATCTTTCCTCTTCTTGGATCTTTTTAATAAACACAGAAACATGGTCAAATATCTACCCACTTAAAAAAAATCTCTTAAAGTACTTCTAAAAAATTTTAGTTTAGCTCTTCCTCTCTCCCAATCCTGTGACAACACAGAGAGAAGGCTGCCGTCTGCAAGCCAGGACGTGGGCCCTCACCACAGACTGGATCTGCCAGCACCTGGATCTTTGACTTCCAGCCTCCAGAATTGTGAGGTATAAATGTCTGCTGTTGAAACCACCCATCTACGGTATTTTGTTATAGCAGCCTGAGCTGACTAAAACACTGTTTTGGGGTTTACTCTATGAGACAACTCTGCTATCTTACACAGCCATGCCTGCTAAGTGCTGTGAGGCAGGACTGGCCGTGAATGAGTCTCAGTGGGACTCAGGATACAAATCCGTTAAAAAACAAACCAAGATGGCGGCATAGGTTAACGCCGGAGTTTGCCGCCTCGAACAACCATTTCAAAAGTGAAACTAAAAGACGGAAGGGACATCACCCAGACCCACAGGAACGCTGGCTGAGTGGAAGTCCTACAACTAGGAGGAAAGAGTAACGTATACGAACACTCAGAGGAGGCGCAGTGCTGAAGTCAAATTCTGAGGTGCGGAGTGCGCGGAGCGGGCGGCGGCGGAGGGCGCGGTTGGAGTTTTCAATCGGGAGGGAGTCGCAGACTCTGAGATCCAGATCCAGGCGAGTCTTTAGGGACCGTCAAACGGGAGAAGCGGGACTGTCTGGTTT